>NC_041725.1:16966870-17117954 GCF_900700375.1 Denticeps clupeoides
ACCGAGCAAAGTACCGTCCCCACACACTGCTCACTACAGGGTGAGGGCAGAGGACACATTTCATTGTGTCACCGTGTGCTGTGCTTGCTTTGCATCACAATGACAATCACTTCACTTTCACTTTTTATAGCTCTGCTTCATTACCAAAAAATAAATGTAAAATTATGTGAAATTAATTGCTAACAAAGTTTTGTATCAAATTATATCAAATTTATATTAATTATATGGCTTATAACATGGTAAAGAATAATACATTTTAAAAGGTACAATAACAAAACCATCTCAATTTGAGAAAAGCGTCCAATATTTTTTACTTTTCCTCTCACTGCACTGATTGATGTACAGTTCTCATGCGCTGATGCAGGTTATTTGTAGAGCCGGTTCAATATGAGAGTTTAACCTTGCACGCTCTGCAGTCTGCCTATTTATCATCAATGTAATTGAAATGTATCCATATGCAAATTTAACTCCGTTTCCTGCCGTCCTCATTTTGTCGCGCACGTTTCCTTCCTGTTTCTCCCTCTGTGCGTGCGTTTGCGGGATTTGTCTGCGGGTGCGTTCGACTACACACAGATTTTTCTGTCCGAAAACGTCACCACCTGTCACCACGTCACATGGTACAAAAGTCACAAGAGAAAGATAACTTAAGATTTAAGTGAAACACACCCTGTAGCACCGCCCCTCACCCTCCTGCTCTGTACTGACACGCATAGTGACCAATACAGTGCAGTTCGAGGGAGAAACAGAATTTAAAGAATTTAAAAGAATAAAAAATAAAGAAACAAAAATAGCGTCTCTGACACCGGCTCACAGGCCTGATCGTTCACTTCGAAGTTGCTGTTTTTAGTAACATTTTACTATATATAGGGACATTTTAGAGTGAATTTGAATCTACTGCCAGGCTTCACCAATCACAGAGGGAGTTGGAGAGGCGATTGGCGGTCAAATCAAATCAGCGCTTAAAATCAATCCTTTTCCAGGTGACAAAGGAGCGGTAGTAAAAACATGCCGCCAGATAAAGCTGACCAATAAACACAAGATTTGTGTTCCGCCACTCCAGACAACAACACAAAAAGCGTCAACCAGTCGCTACCACTGATGAGCTATAAAACACACGGAAATTTCTAGACTTAATTGAGCTGCCAATCAGCCATCGTGTGTCCTGGTGCTTAATAGAATATTTTGTTCCATGGGGGAAACAGAAGGCCTGGAGGGTCCAGACAAGTAGAACTTTAAATTTATCATTACAAGATGGCTGTGGCCATAAACTGGCCTGGCGGTTTCGGGAAGCTGGTGATCTCCCATCCACCTAATGTTTTATTCAAATGTTCTCAGGCACTTTGCCAGGCATGACCTCGGGAGAATGAAGGGATGGCTCTCCATGGGATGGGAGAACATCTAATTGGAAGCCTTCATATTCTCTATTTTTTCATTTACCTTATTTAAGAGTCAAATGCATTAACAGAGCGGCGTGTGGCAGGCAGCCAAAGTGGCTGCTGCATTAAAGGAAGCTTTTAAGACTGCAAGGGAGGGGGTGAGTAAGAGTATTGATGGTTTTATCTGGGCCTCATTACACTAAGAGCCAGGGCCGATTGGCAGGGAGATGCCCTTGGGCTGATATTGAGATATGACAAGGAAGCTCACAGTCAGGTTTTCTTCTCCTTCATAAATCGGGCCGGGTGAAGACTAGGGGTGTCGAAATGAATCTCATAATCGATGCATTGCAATAGCATCAGGATTAAATTTGCTTGATTATTTGGTGGCGGTATAAAAATTCAAGTTAAAAAGTAGTGCCGGTAGTGACTGCGGCGGCCTGATCTGAGTACAGTGCTGCGCTTTGTAGCTACGTTCCATTGTCGTTTCTCTGGCATTTGCCTGATGCTCTTCAAGGCTTGATTATCGATGAAATAATAGTCGTAATTAAATCAAATTGAGAGACCAGTTAAAGTTCACACATCTAGTGATGACTAGCATGTGCCTCGTTTGACTGCACTTTTCACCCATGAAATCCCATGGTCACTAAAGGAAAACTGCTGCTTCCCACTGGCTTGCAGTACAGAATTTCACCAAGTGCTACATCAAAGCACCATTCAATGTCCCATGCGGTATATGTATACATTAAGGGAATGCTGAGTGACTGCTAAATTATGTGAACATACACCCTATAAAATCTTCATGGACAAATACTATTATTCTGTGAGACAACTGCAGCACTCAAACAGGAAAATTTACAGTGGGTGCATCATGTTTTAGATATTTACAGAGGCATTAGTCATGTTAAGCATTTCAAACAGGATAAAGTGCTAAGGAGACACCACAATGCATGTTAGTTTGTTAAAGCTCTCTCTATTTCAGATTCTGGTTATGGTTATTTTGTGTGAACTGTAGGTTAAGATACATACTCACACATGGGCAGGTAGGTCCCACTGATGGAAACGCGGCTCCAGTAAGGGTTAAACAGCAGCATTTTGTTAAAATAGGAGTTAGCTTTAGCACAGCAAGCCTGAGGTGTGTGCTGCATTTGGCAATCATCTCTCCCCAGATTACATAGCAAGCAAACAAGCAAGCAGACATTTGACACCAGAAAGAGAAAGCTCTCGCAGAAAAGAACAGCAGGATGGAACAAAACTGGAAAGCTAGAGAAAAACAGTGCCCAACTAACACCACCTGCTGGCCCAAAGAGCGCAGCAGCCAAAATGGCGTGCCACAGGGTTCAATACTTGGACCACAGCATTATTGTACTCGCCACTTTGTCAGCCTCAAATGCTCACCTCAAGCACAGGAGGACCGCAAAGTAACAGTATGTGGCACTAGCACCAAAACAACAGAATTAATAGGAAAGGCTAGAAAGCACCCGTGCACCACAATTTCCTGCGGCTCCCAATTGGTCCCACCTCAGGCGGCTGGCTGCTGCTATTGCTGTCGGAGCAGGCAGTCTCTGGGAGAGGACTGTCAGGGCGGGGCAGATGCGGAAGGTGTGAGGCTTCTTCTGTCAGGGCGCTGCTGGATGACTCCTGTGACTGCTGCAGCGAGTCCAGAAGATTTGATGTAGCGTCATCTGTTGCCGAATCGCTGTTCATCTGTGGAAAAAGTAGGGGAGAAGAGAAATAATTCAAACTTAACAGCCAACATAACATTTTAAACTAAGCACACAATACAGTGTAATATTATTGGAAGCATTAAGCATCCTTTAGCAGTATTTTGTTGCTGCATCACCCACATTCTGTTTTGCAATAAGACCATCAGGCTATGTGTTAATTATAGCAATTTCCCCATTATGCAGTATAAGCGCTGAAGAGTGAAGCCAGGCTGCTTGGCGCTCAAGACCCTACAGTGTTGCTCATAAAGCGAGTCAGAACAGCAGAAAATGAAAGGCAGGTGGAAGAAAAGCAGCAGTTTAACTACGAAGCAGTTTAAAAGCACATAGGCATTACTGGTATTTGCTGTGCTGCCGAGACTCTTAAGCAAGCACAACAATTAGGGGGAATTTAACCTGATCTCAGGGCATGGTCACGACAAGCTGAAAACACCAATTCTGAGATTCTAGATTTACGCATCCTTTTACGGCTCATTAGATTTTGGATCTTTTTTCTTCTTAGATATATTACAGAACTGCCATTACTAAATAAAATTCTAATAATTTAGGTTCAGGAAACCACTTGACAAAACCACCTGACAAAAGTCAGATCAGGTGCTCTGGGGGTGGGGAAAGGCAGGCTGAGGGGGTGAGGTGAGGCAGGTTGCTGCTGGTTACGAGTGAAAGCAAGCGTCTCTCCTCTGAGGGGCATGGTGCAGACTAAGCCCGGCCCAGCACACACTCACGCCATGCTGGTGGCCCACGAGACGGTCGGGACAGGGGCAGGGACTTACGAGGTTGGAGTGGCTGAGAATCTGGCTAGCACTCAGTACCTCCTCCTCGGATGACTCGTCAGTGTCCTCCTGATTGGTGAGGTTGAGGCTGGGCGTGCTGCCCGTGTACTGGCACTCCTGCAGGGATGGCGTGTCACCCTTGTCGATGCTGTCCAGTGAGCGGCGTCGCACCCCCCAGTTAAAGTTGTCCATGCTCTCCCCCTGCAGCATGAGAGAGAAATTAAAACAATTAATTAGTGAAATTAAATTAATATAATTTCACCTGTGGTGATGTACAACGTATAAAACAAAACAAAAAAACAGACACCACCACAAAGCCTGGTTCACAACACCACCTCACTACAAAAACATGCTGCAACCATGAACGCAGATTTGATCTAGCATATGAAGCGCAGGGGACAATTACACCATCTACGTATCGTTGTATGATGCTGCATGAGTCACTGTCTGCAGTGGTCAGGGTGACTGACTGGGCATAATAAGCTGGTTGGGAAACAATCTGACCGATGACTGACAGGAGGCCAGCAGGGCGGGACACAGGAAATGGAAGAGTGTGAGAGTCGCTGGCCGAGACAATCACAGATAACTTACCTGCAGCTCCTTGTGGCAAGATAAGGGGGAAAAACAAGGGTGTTAGAGACACTGACCCCAGAAGAAACATCTCAACGACAGCACACACACACACACAAAAGGACAAACTAGACCACAATATCACTTAAAAACAATAAAATACTTTTTCACTGACAGCAACACTCCTCCCCACACATACACTAACAGTAACGATGAGGAAATGTTAGAAATTTCCTTAAAAACAGAAATGTCTTAAATGGAGACACTAGGCCAATCAGCACAAATAATAAATAAGTACAGTGAAAGTATTCACATTTAGTTTTGTTACAGCCTTTTCAGAATGGATCAAATGCATTTTCTTCCTCAGAACACTTTTTAAAAAAATGTTTACTTGAGGTATTTAATTAGAAATGTATTAAAAATAGAAAAACTGAGAAATCACATCTACATAAGTATTAACAGCCTTTGCTCAATACTTGTTGATGCACCTTTGGCACCAATTACAGACTCAGGTTTTTTTTATTATAATGCCACAAGCTTGGCACACCAATCCTTGCCCAGTTTGGCCCATTCCTCTTTGCAGCATCTTACAAGCTCCATCAGACTGGATGTGAGGCGTCGGTGCACAGCCACCTTCCAGAGATGTTCAATCCGATTCAAGTCTGGACTCTGGCTGGGCCATGTGGCCATGCCACCACCATGCTTCACTGTGGGAATGGTTTTGGCCTAGTGATGAGTGGTAACTTGTTTGCCCCAAACATGATGTCTGCCATTTACATGAAAGAGAATTTTATTTTTCGTGGTCTGAGCGTCCTTCAGGTGGCTTTTGGCAAACTACAGGCAGGCTGCCATGTGCCTTTTACTAAGGAGTGGCTTCCATAAGATAAGACAGAGATAAGATAAGATGACAAGTGGGAAATTTACATTGTTACGGCAGGAAGTGGACAGTAAAAGATATGAACAGCAAAAGACAATAGCACAGACACTATGTTGACTGCATAATATAAAAGTTTACTTTACTAATAAGCAAATAAATGGTCCTAGAATAATCCGTCTGGCCTGATTGGTGAATTGCTGGAGCTCTGACAGAGGGACCATCGGGTTCTTAATCACCTCACGGACTAAGGCCCTTCTCCCCCTATCGCTCAGATGGAGGACACTGTGCTCATTGGGCCTTCAAAGCGGCAGAAATTGTTCTGTGACCTTCTCCAGATTTGTGCCTCGAGACAACCAAAGACAATTCCTTTGAATTCATGCTTCGTTTGCCCTAACTGTGAGACCTTATATAGACAGGAGTGTGCCTTTCCAAACCATGTCCAATCAACTGTTGTTCCACAGGTAGACTACAAGTAAGCTGCAGAAACATCTCAAGGATGATCAGAGGAAACAGGAGGCACCTGAGCTCAGTTTTGAGCTTCATGGGAAAGGCTGTGAATACTTATGTACACGTGCTTTTTACATGTGGTGAATAAATTAGCCAAAAACTCAAGTACACTTTTATCATGTTGTCATTATGATAGTTTGGTGAAGAATTCTGAGGGGAAAAAAAAATCTATCAATTTTGGAATAAGGCTGTGACAACAAAATGTAGAAAAAAAAAGATACGCTGTGAATACTTTCCGGATGCACTGCACTGCGCGCGCGCGCACACACACACACACACACACACACACACACACATATATATAAAACAAAACACACACACACACTCGATCAACAGCATTCAACATTACTTTTATAGAGCTATAGCGCTCTCCAGTGGCCACCCTCACCTCTGCATCTTCCAGTTCGACATCCAGAAAGTCAAAGTCCTTAAAGACCCCAAACTGCTGCTCACTGCCCGCATCTTCGGCCTGCACTTCCTCTTCACGTGACACTTCCTCCACAGTCGGGATCAAGCTTGTCTGCTGGTCACCTGTATCCAGGTCCTCATTAGAGGAGAACACCACCTAGAGAACAGAGGAGTTAATTTTTTTTTTTTATTGCAATCCCTCCTTACATTGGTCAGTCTGCTTGTTTTTATAAGTAGTAACTTATACTTAAAACATTAAGTACTGAGGAAAGGGTCTCACCGAGGGATTCTTGGGAAGGCCAGACTCAGGACCACAAAGTGATAGGACATTCATAAGCTTCTCTCTGGTTCTCCTCTGTGAAGCAGAGAAAAAAAATTAATGAAACGCAACAACAAGGGACTAGAACCTGCAGGCAGCTCTCAACCAGACCACACCTGAGAGAGCTGAGGCCGCTTCCAGCTCACTGGAACCAGGCCATTGGAGTTGGATCCAGAGGAAGTAGATGAGGTGCTGCGGGTCACAGCGATGACCTGCGGTTTGCCGTTGCGGCCTGCAGCTGCGCGCTGGTCCCCGTACTTGTGTCCTATGATGGGTGTCTGCGGAGGAGCAAGGTCAGAGGTCAGAGTGTGACCAGAGAAGAGTTAGAGCTGTTGATCTCAAGCTAAAGTTCTATCATTTTATTCAAGCTCTGGTCCAGTCTGGTCGAGCTTGTGCAGCAAACAGGAACTTCTGGCTTATAGTACCTATCCTTTCCGAATTATTAGCTGATTTGTTTTGGTCTATGTTAAAACGGTCGCCTCTGGTGATTTATGCTTTAAACATGCTTATTTCTCCAAACATTTCCTTTCCCTCTTAGTCTATTGCTCGTAGCGAGCAAAGAAAACTGGACGTGTCATGTTGGGTCAGTTTCTGTCGGATTACAGCTCTAAAAAGTGTGTGGGACCAAGCTGCACCTCTGAAATGTCGAAGTGGAAGTCCAGTGTCTTGCCCGGCAGCTCTTTGGAGGCGTTGTTGAAGATGCGCGTGAAGGCGATCTCAGGAGAGCCCGTTGACTCTGTGCTGTAGGAACGTTGCATCTCATCTGGAACCACCAGGCTTGCTGATCGAGACACCACCAACTTGAGAATATTCTGGGCCTCTTTCCAGTATGGGCTCTGTGCAAAACACAAGAGACAAAATCTCCCTTGGATGAACCCAATCAGGCAGAGAAGCAGCACCGTGAGGGCGGAGCTCTGAGTGAATAACCCATCCTCCACTCCCGGCTGTGCTCAGAGCAGCAGAAAAAAAATAAATAAATTGCTGAAGCCAAATATAGTATTTGGAAAAACACAAATATAATTGTAAATTTTATGGTTTTGCTTTTTTTTTTACCGTACACTCAGATGGAAAGACAGGAGCGCCACGGTATTTAACATGGCTGCTTAGGCCAAAATAAACCCAAACCGTTGATTATTAATTATTTATCTATAGTCAGTCCTGCATTTGATTAATTCAAACCTGCCCAATCATTCATGTCAATTAGTGCTTAATGGTATATACTTCAAGTCTAGAGAAGATGTATGAAGGAAATAAAATTCTAACCTGGATGTATTTCCCTATGACCTTCATGATCTCCAGGTTGAATTGTTTGACCGGTGCAGCTGACAGGTCGATGTGACTCAGCAGGCTATAGATGATCTGCAGCAGGGACTGTTGCATGCTGGGAAGCCCCTTTTCTAGTAGCTGTGAGGGACAGATCAGGTGACAGGCCTGAGCGTGAAGTTCCCTTAAATGCCCTGTTAAATAGTGACGGGTGGTCTGGCCATTACCTCTGCCAGGTAGGTGACCAGGCTGAAGGTAATCTCAGAGAAAGCGTCGTGCAGGTAGCGGCAGACCACATTGATCCAGTTGTTGCAGTCTCTGGAGTAGCTGTGGGTGGAGTACAGGCTCATCATGTGCGCGAGGTTAGCCAAGGTGGCCGACTTCTCTTCGGCACACACCTTGGCGATGCGGTCTGCGGTCTCCTTACAGAACACAGTGGGGCTGTCAAAGTGCTGGATGAGCTGTGGCAGCAGGCACAGGATGTTCAGAGGAAAGCCTGGATCAACAGTGACAGCACAAACTCAACTCAATCAGTGCAATAAATGATGAAAAGTTTAGTCTTAATTTTAATTTTAGTCTAGTCTTTGAGGACCAAGGACACGCTGGAGAAATTATATCCCCAATCTGGTGTGGGAACGCCTTGGGGTCCTGCCGGAGGAGCTGGTGGAGGTGGCTGGGGAGAGGGCTGTCAGGGATTCCCTACTTTTTTTTTTTTTTAATCACACATTCTGTTATCTTTTCTACTTCATTGTAAAGACAGTGTGCCCAAAGATTGCTTTGCAGTCTTCTAAACTCCCACCATATATCTATAATCCACCACAAGCATTCTGAAGTATAAATAATGCGCAATGAGTGACGTCATCTGTGACCAAATGAGAGACACAGGAAAAAGAAATCCTGCATATTGAGAATAACGTGATTAAATTAAAGGAAATAACACCTTGTCGCTCTCAACGAAAATTAAGAGATATTTTAGTGTAGTTTTTATCTTGTAAACCACATGGTACATTTTGTTATATTTATGGTCATGTCCAGAATTTACGTTTTTTATCATCTCATTTATGTTACGTCATTCAAGTTTGTTGATATATTCATGGAACATTTCCTTTCGGTGCGAAAACATTAATGAATATAACCAATAGTTAAACGAATCAAACACTGGTAGAGTTCGGGGTCCCTGACCTGCCACTTGTGAAGGGTCAACGATCTTGTTCCGGGACACACTGATGAGCTTGCTGAGCAGGTGCACCGTGAGCTCCTGGGTGGCGGCCGAGGTGAAGCCCTTGAGAAAGAGCTGCAGAAGGCCTGGGAAGGTATACCACTTCAGCTGCGTCTGCACCCGCTCAAGCCTCTCGCGGCTTTCGGCTCGCTCCAGCGGCAGGTGGGCCAGCAGTCGGTTCAGCAGCCGCAGAGCCAGCAGGTATTCAAACTCGTAATCCGACTCCAGCAGTGAGGTGGCAATCCAGAAGACCGTGGCCATGAGGTTGGTGGGGTCCTCTGGTGGCCCTCCATCACCTGGATCAAAAAAGCACAAGAAACGGTCACAAAATGCCTAGAAAATGACTGTTCTGTTCCTGAGGGTTACTAGCTTATAATAGTGACAATTCATATCAACCATATATCATAGACCATATATCATAGCGTTCAACCATCTCCCCTTAAAAACAAAGATTATTTTTAACCTCCCAGTAGATTGAACTAAGGTCAAAATATCCATTATGAAGTATTAGTAGATTGTAATGTTAGTATAAAGAGGTAAATATGCAGTTGGATATAATTTTGATTAATATTAAAATATTATTTATATTTTAAATTTTTTTTTTTTATAATATATTATGATTAATATTAAAATATTATTTATATTTCAGTGGCGACTGAGGTAGAAAGATTACCTCACCTTGACCCGTGCCCCCTCCTCCGCCATCTCCCCCTCTCCCTTCCCGCAGCGATGTCAGACTCCGTGTGCGTGCCAGGTTGCCGTGGCTGCCGCCGAGGCGATCGGCAACACCCAGCGTGTTGCTGCGCCGCCGGTCATCCCGCCGCTCGCCCATGAGGCTGGCCCGCAGCGAGTTGCTACGGGCGTGGCTGTACAGGCCATGCAGTGGCACCACGCTGCCCAAATTCAGCTGCCCAGTGCTCTTCCTGTTGGCCGCAAACTTAGTGCCCCGCAGGGGATCATGGGTAGAGGCTCTGCAATGAAGCACAAATCTGATCAGTAGGGCTCTTGTAATATTATTTTTACCCCAAAAACCAGTGTTCAGGAGACCCTAATGAGAAAACACACACTGCACGAATCTCATTATTAATTAAATTCCATTGGATAACTGATGTTACATAAAGGACATATTACGTTCATTATGTTTCATTTCATATATTAGCCATTTTAAAGTCTTACTTGGATAACGCAGTGAGCAAGTCGTAGTTCTTCATGGTGTCTGCAAGGGTGTCAATGCCAGCTTCCAGAGTCAGTAACAGCTCGATGACAAATCCCTTAGATGCACAGAATTATCAGACAGAATTAAGGTCCCAAAATCATAAAACATGAACTGAGTTTGACATGTGACTGTGAGGCTAAAAGTGAAGATGCACTGTGCCACTAAAAAAGCCACTAACACAGAATGAGTTATTAACAGGTGGAATGTGATCCGGTTGTTTTTACTCCACCATCACCTATTTTAATTTAAAATAATTTCCGTTTTTTCCTTTTACCTGGGCCTCTTCCCCAGGGTCTCCCACCGTCTCCACCAGCCGAGAGAGCATGTCTGACAGGGTGGAGGCAGTGAGTGGCTGCTTCAGTGCTCTGAAGATCTGGAAGGAGCGGCCGGCATAGTGGCGCGAGGAGCAGGACAGGGCCGTCTGGAGAGCCACCTCGCTCAACACCTGCTCCAGCTGGAAGCCTGGACATATAGAACAGAATCGTGACCAGAGGTCGGGCCGAGACGAGCCAACGTGCCGCAGTGCACTGGGCTGGGTCTTACCAGATGGGGTCTGTTTGAACACGGCCACCACATGCCTGAGGAACACACTGAGCTGGTCAGCGCTCTTAATGGTGGGGTTTTTAGGGGACACGTCCTCTTGGTTCCATAAAGGACCCCGCTTCCTGTGGGCAGGAGAACCGAGAGAGTTAGAATATGGGGGCAGAGTTAACTGCACACAGCACACTATGGTATTAAGTCACCCCAGACTTTCACACACTGCATTCAAATAAAAGAGAATATCATATATTTTAAAAACCACACGCATGCAATAGTACCACATCCCATCAGACACAGCTGCAGGTAAAACAAGGGGAACACACTTCGTTATCACCTTCATTAATATCGTGGTAACCAATAGAAACAGGCTCAGGCTCATTACTGAGGAAAGTGAGTCTGCATTTTGAATGCCTTTTACCTGGAGGTGATGAACTCGATGAGCCCTTTGACCTTGTCGTCCTGCTCAGCTGAGAGGTCCACCTCATTGAGCAATGTGGAAGTCAGGTGGGGCAGGGCGGAGCCTCCCAGGCTGATGCTGGAAGAGGTGGAGCTGGAGCTCAGTCCTGAGTCTGTCATGGGAGATGGCTGGTAGTCCGGCACAAGGTCACACATGCCTGTGACGTAGAAGGAAAAAAATTCAGAGAAATGATCATATGCACGCATTAGTATGCATTAGAATAGCAGAATACAACAGATGCAGACAGAAGAAGCCCTAGTGCACTATATATAGTAGAACATCTCTGCCCTCTGGTTATTATAATGCAACTGCAGTTACTTCTCACCTGTGAGAGTAAACTCCAGTGGAGATGGTTTGACAGTCAGCACCTTGGGCTCATTAAATTCGCGGTTCCGGAGGAGCACCGACGCCAGTGATTGGACGTTGTTGTTAGTTGCCTGGACAACCAAAAGATGAAGCAGAAGGCGCTTGCAGTGTTCATAGACCTCAGGGTGCTGGTGGTCTAAACCTGAATACAAAGACAGCAGGTGAGTAGTCAGAAAGGCAGATGGAAGTGGAGATTTGGGCTGATGGGTACCTATAAAAATGGTGTGAAGGAGCAGGTGCAGGTACGCCCCCCAGTCCACTTTGACCCCATGGTCCACAACGAGATCGGTCAGCAGGATCACTGCTATGTTACACCTGCAAAAAAAAAAAAAAAAAAAAAGACGAAGCACTGAGTCTTCCCATCAGACCTGCAGCAAGCTGGCGGAAGAACCTGACACCGGTGAACGTACCTGTGCAGTGACACTCCGGGGGTGTTGGTCTCAGGCAGGTAGTCCACCAACGGACACCAACAGCCACCGGTGGGGGGTAACGGCAGAGGTTCAGGCCGGTTGTGGTCCATCACTTTTAGCCGCCAGTTGGCATAGACTGGCATGGAGTCACCTACAATGCAGAGAGAAAAAAAATAGTCATTTCATGACAGGCATGTTTACCAGCTTCATGTGGAGGCACTTAAATATGAATGACGCCTTACTCTTCTCCTCCTCATAAGACCCTCCAGAACTGCTGCTATAGCGAGATTCCAGCCGGTGGTGCTGCCTATTGACATTACTGTTCAACCCTCCGTAAATGTCCAAGTGTGTATAGCTACAAGCAAACAGACATGTATCACATGCAAAAGCAGACAAAGGTAGCTTTAAAAAAAAAAAAAAAAAAAAAAAAAGAATAATTGGGAAAATACAGAAATTATTGGATTATTGATGGAGAAAATATTTTTTGACAGGCTGGAGATAAAAGTAGTCAGAAAGCAAAAAGGTGGGCTGTTTTTAAACCACAAAGTTAGATAAACTCTTTTTATACTTACTAACTGATTTACACCTAGTCATTTAAATTTTGGGGAATGCAATTGACGCAAGGAAAAGGCACCGCTCCCAAACAGTCTAAAGAGTAGACAGGGGCATTATGGTCTGCATCAATGTACATGTTCTTAGGTGCGAATGTTTAGTGGTGGCCTAGCAGGTAACCAAAAGGTTCCAAAAGGGTTGAGAGTTTAAATCCTGTACTGAGGTCCGCTTGATCAAGGCACCGCTCCACGGGTGCTCCATGGGTGCTCCATGGGTGCCCACTGCTCACTAAGGGTGATTGGTTTAATGCAGAGGACACATTTTGTTGTCTCACCGCGTGTTGGCTGCAGTGCATCACAATGACAAAAACAATCACTTATGCCTTCACTTACTTATCCTCCAAATTGGGGTCTTTGATCTTGTCATGAGATGTGTCTGTCCCAGGCACCATGGTGTTACTGCTAGATGTGGTTCCTGCAGACAGATCAGCACAGATCATTAGCTGAAACGAATTGCAGTGACCATGAAAAGCATGCATGTGGATTGTGGGATGTGCCCGTGCCTGATGTGACTGAGGGGATCTTGTAGCTGGAGGTGATGCGGTAGTAGGGCGGGTTGTCCATGTGGGTAACAGCTGAGCTTACTGGGTCAGTCAATTCCAGCTCACACATCAGTTCCTCCAGCAGCTGCATGGTTTTATCTCTGCCCAAGTACACGACCACCCGCTTCACCTAAAAAAATGATTCGTAATAAATGAAGAGGCCTTTATGCAGCTTTAGAACACAGCTGCTCTACAGGAATGGAACTCACGTAGGGCAGGAGGCTGGGGTCGCTGCTGACGCCTGACATACTGATAAGGAAGTGCAGGATGATCTTGAGGTTTTTGGGCCAGCTGTCAGCCAGTGTGGTCCAGACATTCTCTATTTCAGACCAGGCAAATTCATCCCCATACTACAGATACAGGTAGAGCACAGGTATAACGCACTGAGATTCATTAAGTGTAGATGGAGTAGTAAGAAAAATTAATAAAAAAATTTTATTCTCCATTCCAGCCCTTAGCTGAACTGCGCATCCGTACCTTTGCGGTCATGAACATGAGGTTGTTGAGCACCATTGTGGTTGCCTGGGGTGAGCCCCAGCCCTCCCCCCTGAGCCAGCGACGGCTGTTGACCATCATCATCTCATGCTCACGTGCATCTTCCTCCTCCTCGCAAGGCAGAGGCTCCTCCTGCCGCCGGGCTGAGGGCTTGAAGTCAACTAGCTCCACATTGTTCATCCAGGGCAGGAGGTAGTGCAGCATGACCTGTCGGCCACCAGGGTGCGCTGTCTGGATGCGCTGACTCACCTCTGGACAGAAACAAAAATAAATAAATAAATCAGAGTGAACAACGCTGCAGCGTTAAATAATAATAAAAAACTACAATATTTTAATATTGCATACATGCATATTTTATGCATTCCTTTAATATGTTTGTGATCTCAGTGCATGCAGACTCACCTGAGAATATAGGTAAGGTGAGTTCTGGGTAGGTCCCAGCAAGCTCTTCACTCAGCTGGTAATATGACACAGAGTAGAGGTGTGGCAGAGGCGAGGGTGGGGTCAGGATGCCATCGGTCCGCTGGATTTCCAATTTGTGGGCGTAACGGAAAAGCTTTGGTTCCAAAATCTGACAACATGGAAACATCCAAGTTATATTTAGCAATTTGTGGAGAATATTCAGCTCTCGTTTCAGCTACTGAACTGTTTTGACTGTGTTTGCACCAACCTGGAGCAGCTGCATGGCCACTTCATAAATCTCTCTGGACGAATCAGCGGCTTTGAACAGTATCAGATTGAGCAACACCACAGTGTCGAACTGGTAATCCCTGAAACCAAGACCAGGAATCACCATAAAAAAAAAAGACTTGTCGCCGCATAACTGAAAAATCCCAACACACACCCACGATATACGTACCTGATGTGAAAGACGTTGGCGATGGCTTTGAAGCAGCCTGACGCGACGCGGCGAGAGCCGGTGTAGCAGCGATCTACCGCCCAGAACATGAGGTTACTCTGATCTGGGTTGAGCTCCAGTAACAGCATCACAGCCTCACAGCCCAGCTGGTGGACCTGAACGGGGAGGGAGGAAAAAAATAAGGATCAGTGATGAGAACACACACAACCAGAGAGAGAGAGAGAGAGAGAGAGAGAAATATGGGGGGCGGGCTCTACCTTGCGGTCCTGAGAATCCAGAATGTTGTCCAGCCACTTGTAGAGGTAGCCATCAGAGGATAGGCCTACGTTATCAGCCACTGGTCCACAGCACAGCACAGCAGACATGGCCTAAACATACACACAGAGGTTTACTCATGTCATGCCATTTGCAGATTTATTTGTGTGTGTGTGTGTGTGTGTGTGTGTGTGTGTGTGTGTGTGCGCGAGCGTACCTTTAGAGCGCAGTACTGGTGGCGGTTGATTTGTGTGTTGCGGTCGCTGTATCGGTCCAGTGGGGTGAACATGATGCTGAAAGGCCCTGCCCAGTGGCTGAAGAGCATGAACAGACTGTGCCGCAGAGACTGCTGGGGGAAGATACTTCTCCTCTGGTGTACTAGCCACACACAGACAAGGACACACTTAAATGATTATTCAAAACACGGAGGAAGAAAGAAAGATGCACATACAGCAGTCAGACCGAAAGGTTTTACCGGGAACGTTCTGTATGATGTTGGCCACCAGGGCGCTGAAGTGACTGCGGATATCTCTCAGTGTATCAGAGTCTTTGTCGTTCTCGGCCTCCAGGAGCTGCCGTGTCAAATCCACGTACTCCAACAGTGTCCCATTCAGAGAGTGCGTCTCCCCATCCAGACCACCACTCGTGCTGCGACACACACACACACACCTCATCAGCAATCATTATTTATAGCATGCATGATTCTGGACAACATTGGGGTGAAGGCGAGGACTGACTCACGTCTGACTGATGACTCCAGCATCAGCAAGCAACTCAAAAATCCGGACCAGCTGGACTCTGAGGATATCTCGACGCCGGCGCCGCTTCATGTTCTACACACAGACAGCACGCGTCAAACACGCTTATCAGAAAACACACACAAGTGATGGTGCAAACCAATCTTTATCCCTCTTCACCTCTGGCCTTCTCTCCAGAGCCTCTTTGATGATGGGGTTGAGCTCCTCCAGAAGCTCTCTGGGGGGAGGGGTTAGAGTTACTTACACAACACGGCCTGTCGAGAGCTGCACAACTACACATGCATGATGGACGGAAACCCCACCTACCTGAAAGCGAGGGGGTTGGTCCGGCCAAGCCCCAAGACGAGGGACTCTGTGATGTCCATGCTCTCAGAGCGCATCATGGGCACCACATGTTTAAAGAGGGAAGAGGGGGACGGAATGCCTATTATCTGTGGACACACAGACATATACACACATTTAAAAGCGATTTCATGACGAGAATTCTTTGAAATTTTTTTTTTCCCCCCGACACCAGTCCCACCTTGGAATCATAGCTGTAGCCACTGTCCGGCGTGGACGCCAGCGTCTCGGGAGGGGAACAGCGGACTGAGCCGGGGGCGGAGGAGGACGAGGATGAGGAGGAAGAGGATGATGAGGAGGAGGAACTGCAGCACAGAATCAGGTAGTTTCTCCACAGGCCCACGTACGAGTCGCTGCTGCTGTTCACTTTCTTTGCATTGATGGGGCTACTGTAGGGGAGAGAAGGTCAGGGGTCAAAAGTTAATTAAAAACAAAACAGACAATAAAATCCAGACAAATAACTATCAGAAGACAAAAAATAATTATTTTTAAATGCAAACATTAAAAGCAAGGAAGCTACTGACTTGATGTCGACTTGTGGGGAGAGGAGCTGCAGACGTGTGCAGGCGAACATCCAGGCGTAGCCCAGCGCAGTGGGGCAGTGTTTGGGCAGGTTCTCCTGCCGCAGGTAGCTGGAGAGGCTGATGACCCAGGGGTCCTGGCCCTGTGTGACGTGTGCAAACACCCAGATGTGCGAGGGGCTGACCACATCAAACTGGTGGCTGATGGGAGACGAGCTCCACTCGGCCAGTGTCTGCAGGTCAATGCCACTGGGGCAGTACAGCAGGTTTGTCTGGGAGGGGAAACGGGAACAGGCACCACTCTTTATCCCACATATTTCAAACACAATATTCACATATGCAATACTATAAATGACAGTTAATTCCATCACACACTAACATATGAACCCACTTACTATGCCTCAGCAAGACACTATACTTTGGGTGTTCCTGAATCTACTGATTGTAAGAGTCTTAAAAAAAAAAATAGGGGCATCTACAAAAATACTGTAAACATTTCTGCCATCACCTGGTCGGCCCCAGTGAGGTGGATGAAGCTCTCCAGCACTGACGCGCTCATCCTGTCCATCACATCAATGGCCAACTCTTCATCTCCCTGTGAGGAAAGGAAAAGAGGGAAACTGAGCACAGCACATATATAAGAGCCCAAGAGTGCAAGGGATGACCGTGGTGAGGGTTACCTTGGCGATGCCGAGCGCGGCATGCAAAGCCCGGACCTCTTTGAGAATGTTGACGCCCAGTCTTCGTGTGGTGGGACGACAGCTGCACAGCACCACAAGAGCCAAACCCTCTGCTAGGTGCAGCACACCCCAGAGAGGAGAACGTTCCAAAGGCAGGCAGGGGCTGGAAGTAGAACAGTGCTGGAATACAAAGAAACACAAATCATCAGAACCAGCTTCTGTGGAGGAGCATGGTCAGTGTCACAAATTCCCCTGTCCTGAATGTTGCTCAACAGTGGCATGAAAACAGTTCAGGTTATGTATAAAGTGATGATATGTGCTAGTGTTGCCTTTGTCAACAAAATATCTTGGTAAACAAACCTTTATGATGTGATGAAAACTAGATGAGACATAAATACTGTTCATGTGACAAGAACGCTAATGAAATATATAATGTAATATTGTTTGCAAATCAAATGTTTGCAAAATAAAAACTATACTAAAATGTGTAAATTTTCATTGACGAATACGAGATGTTTTTCCTCTTGTTTAATTGCGTTATTATATTTATTAAGTATTTCTGTTCTCACGGCTCACATTCAGTCCCTGTTCATGCATAATTTCTATTTCAGAATGCTTGTGGTAGGTCATAGACCAGTGACATACACCTTTGGATGCAATTTCTTTACAAGGATGTGGAAAAGAAAAGAGAATGTGTGTTGAAAAACAGGTAGAAATGTGGCCACTGGAATGGATGTAGAGCATTCTCGAGTCTATAAGGTAACAACAATATAACAAAAAGATAAAATAGTCTTGGATAATTTTGAATTAAACAAAGACTAAAATGCACCAAAAACAACTATACTATGCACTTAAGAAGCAATTGCAACTAAAATAAATAATAAAAACAATATGCAGAGATCAAAAGCAGAATACAAAGATGAATACATGATGGGATGATATAGACACCTGAGATTCATGGCTGCGGTTACTGGACTGGACCGCCTGCCTCCACTGGATGATGAGCTGAAGCAGCATCTTGACTGCGTTGTCCAGCAGGGTGGGGTGCACATCAGTCACCTCCCTCACGATGAAGTAGACGAAGCCTGACAGCACGTCCTCGCGCCAGTCAGGGAAATCCATCATCAGGGCCTGCAGGGTGGTGAAGGCCAGACCGCGCAACTCCTCGTCCATGTGAATGGTCAACCTGCAGGCAAACAAGAGCCTGCTAAAAGTGTGTTCTTTTAGAGGACTAAGAGAAAAAAGGTCAGGGGTCACTACTTGGCCAGCAGCTCGATGAGGTCTTGTCTGCTCATGCCGTCGGGGATGAGTCTGGGGATGGCCGCGACACACGTGCGAAAGAGGTCGATCTTTGGCTTCCTCTCCCCCCTACATAATCAACAGATGTTCATTAACAACGTGTACAAAAGTTCCTCTCCTTCCCTCACACACTCACGTGATCATGTCCTCCGGTTCCTTATTGGACATCTGCACGTTGGTCATGCTCATGCTTCGCCCCACTTCTTTGTCCAGGTGCCTCAGGATGTTGTCCAGAGCTTTGCGCACTTGTGGGTAGTATTGTGACATGCCTAAAAACAGTGCACAACTGTAAAATGACCTTGGAACGGCACCACAGATGCACAAACACTGGAGCAAGGCCTGCTGGGACACACACCGATAACCTTGGCCTCCTCGTCGGTCAGGGTGGTGTTGAGGAAGATCTTTTTGACGCGCAGGGTGTTGCCAGAGGGGAGGATGACTCCAGTGGTGGGCATGGGTGGCTCTCCGTCCTTCTGCTGTAGACTGTCGGCGATGACCAAAAACGCCCGCAGGCCAATATTCATCCTCTGTAAGACACAACAGGGCGGACAGGAAGCAGTGTTAACGTCAGAGGACGTCAGTATCAATTGTTCATCACGTTTTTGATTTTGTGTGTAGACATGATCATATTTCAGATTCCATTTTGAAGATGTTACATTTGCAACCAGGCTCTGCAAATACTAATGTGTGCAAGTTATGGAAATTTTTCTTTAAAACATCAAGTTTATACAACTTGAGGTTATACAACCTTTTGCATACCTCAGGATTGATTGTGAAAGTCTTGTGAGATTTTCCAACACAGAGGAGGTCATAGATGATCTCTTTCATGGCAAAGTCCAGTCGTTCCTGCAGACAGAAATGCGTCACTAATGTCACACGCAAATCAAAGAGTACTAAATGTTTACTACACATGTATGTGTCTAAAACAGATATAAAGTTCACACTGATCGGGACACAATGCTGACGTGGTTGACGACCAGCACTGTACCTGAGCAATGAACTGGATGATCTTGACAAAGATGTTGAGGGGCGTGTCCCGCGGCACCACACTACGAGAGCCTTTGGGGAAAAGTGCTGAGACGATACTGAGAAGGCGGCTGAAATGGGGGCACACACACACATACCATGAGACAACATGTTGGCGCGACGTTTTTGATCCGCTCTGTTTTCACGCATGCCTCTCACCTCTGCGTGGTGGTGTTGCTCTCACATTTGATCCTGATGATGTAAACCCAAAGCAGCCGGTAGAGAGACTCCAGCGCCACGCGAGACATTTTGGGGTCTTTGTTCTAGAGGATGATGACAAGATCACATAAGATGCCATAAAAAACATTGTAAACTCCCCACAATAACTGATGCACAAATACAAACTTGGGGGGAAAAGACGTATTTTGTAACACCTTGAATCAACAGGTACACAAACCAATTCTGAATAATAAGCAGCTCAATAACCATTACCAGCTCATTTAAATTAAATGTCAACAATAAAGCCTGGTAGGAAATAAAGCTCTACAGGATTCACAACTGAACATTAATGAGTCAATAAATGCAGTAATTTCTGAATTAACCACATTGATCCTCCAGCAGGGAGGATTCATGGCTTATCTTTAAACCTGAGGCCTGGTAATGGATCAGTGATTAAACACGTTGGGGCTCTTTTTCCAGATAAGGCTGACTAAGCAACACACACACACACACACACACACACACACACAGCTGACTGCACCCGCTCTCCAGTAGGGTGTTACTCCCATTGTTCACCATAGGGGGCACTGCTGCCTCATTCTTCATTGCAGCAACCTCAACATTTACAACCGTTAGCGCTACTAAAATGACAAAAGTTGCACATTGCAGAACATCCAAACACCAAATGCTCCAACTCCCATAATTCTCCACTGCAAATCCTTCTCTAGCGCATGCTGGGAGTGTCTGGCCATTTGGCAAATTGACAGGTGACCTGTTTGTGACCTCACAGACAGGATCCTAGGTAACTCACCTGCAGCGTCTCAATCTGCTTCCTGATGCTGTTGTTAGACGGCATCTGGAGCGAACGAGTGTGAGAAGTGACCGAACGCCCGGGGGTGTGACGGGAGGACGTGAAGACATGCAGGTTAGAAAAGAACAGTGATGCCAAACAAAACAAGCACAAACTAATACGAAAAAAAAATGGTCATGTCAGGGGAAAAAAGGAAAATTTGGTGAGACGGAAAACCAAAGTTGATAAAGTGTTTCGCATATACTTTCTACAAACCAATTAGCCTAATCGTTAATATAAATAGTAGAGATGTGCATTGGAATGGCCAGAAACGAGCAGTTGGCAGTGTGGGAGGGGTTAGAAGTAATGACTGCCGATAGACATAGAAAAGACAGTCAAGAAGAGAGGATGAGGTCGAAACGGAAGGAAGCAGAAAACTTGAGAGAATTTAATTGGGTTAAAAACACGCCCACCAGAGATCAGAGAGTTCACTTTATTTCAATCATGACGGAACAGCCTCGTTTGGGAGCAAGAAGTGTAAACCAGCGGCAGAATGATTTACTTCACACGGACATCACAGATGTCACAGACATATCCCGAGGTCAGCATCGTTCACCATAAATCAAACACCCAAGGCTGACAGTGAATTAAGAGTCTCTTCTCTCGCTCTCATACACACACGCACCAAAAAAAACAGCACTGCACGATCACGTGTGATTGTTTGTGGAAAGCTTTGTGATTGTCGCTGATTGGGTAGCGGCCTTGTTTGAGCAGGAACATGGACAGAAGGGAGATAGGACATCATACTTACCAGACACCTGTGGGGAAAGCAATCATAAATCCTACACTATTACACTTTGGTTACGTTTAGAGAATTCTGAAGAACTGACGACACTGGTGGAATTACAAATAATAGGATAGAATAACAGAAACGGGACCAGTTTTAGTTAATATTTCAGCAGAACTGATACTTGTGACATCCCTACCCATGGCAACAACATAACCAGTTGAACTAGTGAGGCCAGTAGAGTAACCCATATGGACATATTTTACAAAATATGACCAATTAGTTAATTAGCTGGGCGTACCTTCAGGTGAGAAAGGCAGTTCTGCAGAAAGATGTGCCAGTTGGTGAGGAAGAACTGCTTCTGACTGACACACAACAGGCACGTCACCAGGGGATACAGGGCCTGAGGAGGACGGACAGACAGAACGCGAGATGATTAATTTGGCTCACATGTTCATGACATGAGGACATTTGAAGCACGTATGTTACCAGAGAATGTTTCTTCCTGGAGCTCAGATCAAATGTGGTCTGATAGAGCGTCTCCACAAAGTTCTTCAGACACGGTACATTCACTTCATTCTTCACCGCCTGAGGACACAGTGACAGCATGAGTGCACTTCAGTGCGGCAACAGGGCCTCATGGTTAATTTCTGTGGGACAAGGTGTGTGTGTGTGTGTGTGTGCGCAGACAGGCATACGCACAGCAGCAACAGGGATGAGGATTTCCACAAACAAGCCAGCGAGGGCGTGCTTAACGTCCTTATCCTTAACCTCCAGGAAATACTGCGCACACTCCTGTCGAACAATTAAACAGTCAATGACAAGCACGCAACACTCCTTCAGACTCCTAAAAAAGAGGTGATATATCGAGTCCGAGCCTGAACGCCTCCAATAAACCATCTGGTCCTGGTTTCTCTGCACCGTGCTGACTGTAATGAAAAATCACTACTGATCAGCACCTGACTGCAGCTCGTAGAATTTTATGGGCTACACTACAGAGAGCTTCAGACGGATGTCAACGAGAGGAGAACGGGGATAACTGCAAATATGTGGTGAGGTGGTGGGTGTGCCAGGCAACCTGCATGAACTGGAAGGAGGCCTCGAAGTCCTCCACAGGGTACATTTTGACTCTGAAGAACTTCATGCCCATGATAAGGCTGATGATGCTCTGGACCACGTGGGGGCTTTGCTCCTTCTGCCGGAGTTCCTTTAGCTCTGTAATGAACTTCTTCCTCACTGCCTGAAACCTACACAAACAATAAGGGTGTTAGAAAATATCGATACAGCAATATATAGTGATATATTACATGGTGATATTGTATTGATACTGGGACAAGAAAGTTATAAATATTTTTGTATACAAATTAAGTTCAAAATCCAGTTCTGAGTTATGTTGTTTTGGCTGAATTATTAATGTGATTTGATCCACACAGATCATATACAGCATATTATCTATCAGCTTTGTTTTTACATTTTCAGTCAACTGTAGAATATGTACAATATGGCAATATATCATGATTTAACTGCATTGTGACTCATATATCATGATTCATGTCATATTATGAGATCCAAGAAGAATTCTGATTCTTACTTGGACTGGGTGAGAACTCCGATCACCTCGGCGTAGAGGTCAGCTATGATGTGCACGTTCCCAGTGTTGGGGCCAGAGTACCTGTCATCATAAACCGCAGTATAACCCACAGAGCGCCAGCACTGTCACTTTAGTATAGAGGGCATAATGTAAGGTGAGTAATAACGCAGACAGCGCTGAGCGGCCATAAAAGCACGAGTAATAAAACAAGAGTCATAAAAGAGCAGCTCCACAATGGAGCAGTCAGTGTGTGCGTTAAGCCGATATGCTGGGTCAATAATGGTTAACGGGGTCCGTCACTTTCCCTTTCCAGGACTGTAATAATACATTTTATAGATTGCACACTTTGCATTAGAAATTAGTCCAATGTGTATAAGCTCTTGTTCACTCACCCCTCTTTGTGTTTAAAGTGCTTGAATGCCAGGTTCAGAACTTCGTGTATTAAAGCATCTGGTACTGGATGAAGTGGTATCTGAAATGCAATAAAATCCCATGGAAACCCTCTTTCATTCATTCACTCTCATATAGTTTCACTCACTTTTGACACCATGTATTTCAAAATACTCTAACTGGCTAATGTAAAACCCTCAAATTCCTGAACCTTGTCTCGGAGCACCAGCTCCAGCTTTGCGTGCTGATTGGACGTTTCTGGGATTTGAAAAGTGAGGTCAGTTTGGTTGATTTTAAAAGGGACATGGAATGTTAACAGCAAGCCTCCACCTGCCTGGTCTACAGAGAAACTCCCTACTGTGGTGCAGAACACCACACACACACACACACACACCTTACCTGTTTCAAAACCTCTACGGATACTAGACAGAACATGAAGTCTATGGCTAAGTCCCTTCGCTCCAACAGGTAATCTTTATCCCGATGCTGTTCATCCCTGCAAAGAGAGACACAGAGGGGTCAATGACGACGGTAGTGGTGGTGGCGATTACGGTTATAAGTAGAGATGTAAACCCTTCACTGGTCTCATGATTCATTTTGATTACAGTTATCATGCATCATGATGATTCCAATCAATATTTACTTCACATTATGTTTTGAAATACATCAGTGAGATGAGAGGCCTCATTCACACGAACATCTGAACCAGGTGTTTTTTGTTTTTTTTTGTGTCCGCGGCTGTTTTTCTGCTCATTAGAGCAATTCAAAGGGTCACACAGCGGTTCCACACCAGCGCTCGGTCGGCTGTGCATTTGGTCAAATAGGCAGCATTTTCTTGGCGTCAATTTCTGCCAAAATGCTGACGAACACTAAACAGCGTCAAGCGAATGCAAAAAAAGTGCAGCAAAAACACGTATAAATGTTCAGTTCAAACGTCCATGTCGACACCAAACTCTTACCTGGAGCGCCGCTATACTCAGATAACTGCCACAGACGCTATGAGCACATTTTAACTAGTATTATTATACCGCCTCCAGAAAATCACCAAGCAACATCGCTATGAAATAAACGATTATGTTCAGCACTGCATTGATGCCGAATTGATTATGAGATTAATATCAACACCCCTAGCAACGATGAGGTGGGGGTAGTTATACAAAGGAAGAGAGCGAGGAGGAGGAGAACAGGATGGGGTCTCACCCTTTGGACTTGGTGCTGGAGCGCGGCCGGTACTCGTAGGACTCGTCCTCCGTGCCGCTCTGCCGACGGTACCAATCAAACAGCGTCCTCAGCAGCGAGGGCAGACAGTGTTCCGCGATGGAGCTCATAGAGCTGATTAACTATGGGAAATAAAGAACACCACGAGTAGATGAGCGTGTAACCGAGGTGATCAAAGCAAAAAAACTAATTTACAGCATCTCTTCAGAGAGAGAAGAGTGCCTTACATGCCAGCATGCAATCACATGTGTGTGTGTGAAGGTAGAATAACTAGTAAGAGAAAGAACACGCAGATAACCAGCATATTACACGTTTGCATTTGTTCGTATTTGACTGTGTGTGTGTGTGTGTGTGTGTGTGTGTGTGTGTGAGCGTGTTGGAGAGAGAGAACAGAATTGCAACGTCATCCTCAACAGTTAATCAGTGCAGGGTGCTAGAGTGTGTCCGGCTGGCGCCGGGAGGGCAGGGAGAGCGGTTATATAACACCCCCTAACCGCATCAATCATCTGGCCTTGCGCTACTGTCACGCACACACACGCACACACAGTCAATGCAGACCCATTCAGGAGAGACAGATCGGATCCGAAGTGTGTGCAATTAACACACTGACTCTGTTCCCTCTCACAGAAACACCGGCTACACATCACACACAAGCAGTATGTGCATTAATGCAGAGATGCAAACACACCAAAGCACACACACACATATGCAGACCCCTGCAGAGTGCACTGCGCAAGAAGCACATGCACAGGCACACAGACATACACGCACCTGATCGAACTGTGGATCCTCCCCTCTCTGGAGAGATCGGGATAAGGGTTTTTCCTGAAAACAACAAAATGGAAATTAGAATTAAAAACACAGATTTATCCAGTAAACAGGAATAAAATTAATAAAATGATGAATGTTCATATTCATATAAATGTACATATGGAGAGATATTTGGCCCATTGTGCTCAGCATATGATCCACAACTATCATCTGATAACCTCAGATGTGGTGGTTAGAGGATCAGGAACAGCAACGCAGACCCAAATATTTCTGACTAAGAGAGCTTGTGTTAAGTAATCAAAAAACATGCTGTTACCAGACAGGTTTGTTTGCATGTGTGTGTGTGTGTGTGTGTGTGTGTGTGTGTGCACACGAGAGAGAGAGACTGATCATATGACCTGACAAAGAAAAACTAGAATTTCCATCTCATGCTTGTTTGCCCTCCCAAACCTTCTCCGTGATCATCCAGACATACTCTTGACCTACTCTTGCCCCTGAACTTGAACCTTATCTAGCAATTTATAAAATTCCCTTTGAGATGTGTGGATTATTAAAGTTCTCCAGTCAAAAAAAAAAAAAAAGTAACTATCAGGAGCACCAAGAACGACTGCGCACTCTTCTGTCCCTTTCCCATTTGTGTGTGAGGAATTATGGGTAAAGACTGGGAGTATGATATTAGCTTCTGCATGAACTTGCCCTGCCCTGTAGAGTCTTATACGACATCTGTGCTCTGATGGCTGTTGCGTCGTGCAGCAGGGGAGGACAAGGGCGTGGCTACAGCACCTCCAGGAAAACCTTCCAGGAATTATGGAGACGCCTAGATTTTGCCACTGAGCTGCTGCTGTCATGTGATTGTTACTGTCCTAAACGTGTGGACTAAAAACAAAGCATCTCCTCTAGCCTTGCAGAGGAACGTACCAGTGGCTCGGCCATCACCACCTCGATCTTCTTCTCGGCGAGCACGGCGAACTCGGCGAACAGGCTCTTGATGACGAACTCGCCCGGCTTGAGCTCGGGGTCGATGGTGATGCTGGACATGGCTGCAGGGCGAATGCTGCGCTTCTCCCAGGACGGGGGTGCCGAGGGCGGGCCACGGCGTCTAGTTACGCTGCTGCTGCTGACCGGGGCCGGAGCTAAGAGGGAGGAGCAGAGCACGGGGGCGTCATCAGGACAGCAATAACACACGACATCACCATAACCATAATACTGCAGTGCTTCATCACAACTGTAACATCCATCATGCAACACATGTGTTTTCATAACGATAAAACATTTTTAATATATTGATTTGTCAGTACAGCACGCCAACATATTGATCTGTGTTAATATCAAAATAAATAGCCTATTTTTTCCTCAACACCAAAGTCTCTGTGTGTGTGCGCCATTGTGTGTCAGGCTGTGAGTGTGAAACAGAAGCCTTTCAGATTTATACAGGCTTCCTGGAAGAGCCCCTAGATACACACATTCCAGCAGAGGTCAGTAGCAGAACAAAAGAGTGTGTCTGTGTGTTACACATTGGTCATAAGAAAAGCCGATGCTATTGTGTAAGTGTGTGCGTGTGTGTGTGTGTGTGTGTGTGTGTGTGTGTGCGTGTATGTATGTGCGCGTGTATGTGTGTGTGCGCGCATGCATGTTTAAGAGCAAATCTAGCGTCCTTGTTTGATCCGTGTGCTGTTTCAGCCTGCTGGTTACCATGGTAACAAACAAAAACAAGACGCCTCCTGCTCACGGAGACGAGTACATTATTTTAACTCTGCATCATTTCCTGTCAGACTGTGAAACTACACACAAATCAGCAACACACACTCCAGTACAGCAACATGCCACACCTACTTCAGGAAAACCAGTAATGATTTGTTAATTAACGCTAAATTCACAAGCAACACCTGAAACACACATCAGAACCAGGTCTCTCTCTCTCACACACACACATTCCACCACCCGCCCAGGAAACCCCTCTCGCAGTTTCCTCATGGTTGTCTGGGAAACGGTAATGTGCCCAGAAAAGCACAAACAATAATAATAGCATCAAAAGGCGGTACAATTAATGAGTTTTTCAGAAGAGGAAAAAGAAGCATCACACCCAGCTACAGCACTCACTCACACACACACACACACACACACACACACACACACACACACACACACACACACACACACACACACACAGAATCTAGGGTAAAGGCACGGTGCCAACGACTGGAAGTTGGTGTTTGCTGGGTGTTGATGGTGGGGGTGGGCTGCTGGAACACTTCTTCATTGTTTACGGCGTTGCATAAACCACCCCCCCCACACACACACACACACACACACACAGCCAGCTCAGGGCATCCAATCGACGGCCAGAATTCCCAGGCCCTCCTCTAATTGGCCGCTTGGCCTGCAGAGGGGTTTCGAGAAGAAAGAAAACCCAACATTGTTTGTACTTTTCCACTGAACAATCCCAGGCATCTCCTGCCCGACCGAACCGAACGTGCGCGACATTCATTCTGTCTGTCTGGCGCCCAATTTGTTGATCTGAGCACGTTTCAGCACCTTACATGGCTGCCACTGACCCCATTGCACACATTTCGGCCTCAGTCAGCGATGCGCTCACAGCACTTGTGTGAAACATGGGAAACCGGCTGTGCTTCCTACAAGCCCAAAAAAATGGCAATAACAGTCTGAGGCACTAATAAATTACTGAACTGATCAGAAAAGATTTACATGTGACCATCATTCATAACCAGGCATACATAAACAGATGAAGCACAAAAGCTAATTCTAAAAGGTGCTACCTGAGAGCAAGACTTGAAATGAATATTTCAGTATTTACAGCATGTGAAGTACTGCAACCAGCTGGAGATGCTGGTCCAGTAGTCTGAATTAAGGATTAGTAATGAGATTCTGCAGCATTTATATCGACCCCTGCAGGTCCTTGAAAGCTACTAGTCTAGGCTGCATTAAACAGATGATGACTTGTGATCAATGGGACCCTGAGTGAGTGTCAGCAGACAGGCACCGTTGTAATGTGAGGTGTGTGAGTGTGTGTTTCTCCAAGTTTAAGGAAGTCAAATTTAAATTTTTTTTAGATCTTTAAGGCAACTTTCAACAAATTTAAGACCCTGCATCAGGGTCGTCAACTACATTTGTCCAAGGGCAAGAGTTTTTCCCTCTGCAGCTCTTCAAAAATACAATACATTAATATATTGCTATTTGATCTATTTCAATCATGGCATTGTGGATGGAGGAGGCATCAAGGGAATCTCCACATATATAAAATTATAAAAAAAAAAAATTCCAGGGATTTTTTTCCCCCCGGGTCAATGGACTTATTTTTTGCATGCTTGGGAGGTGAGCAGCAGCACACTTTTAACACATAACTTGTTGGCCCCTGGGCCTCTATCTATATATCTAACAGCCTAACCTGACAATCCTGATTATCATTAGTCAAGCAGGGTCCATGGGCATGCGCCACAGTGAGAAATATATATATATTTATTTATTTATTTTTCCAGTAGCATTTTTGTGCAGAGCACCAGAGTTCTTGAGACCCTGGGCCTGGTAGGCATGTTCAGTAATCCATCCCTGCTTTTAACTGGTCACTTGTCTGCCCACCTATTGCTTGCATAGCATACTGAGACTAAGATACTACAGCCATACCAAGAAAAGTCAGTAGGTGGCAATTATTAGTACTCCAAAGTAAACCGGGAAAAGATTAGTAGCCACTGACTAGAGAACACAACAATTTGCTATTAAATAAATTATAGAGTTATGACTTTTGATAACTATTGTATTTGTACCATAATTTCACCCCCTGTAAATCCAATAATATACCATAATTCTACCCCCTTCATTTTAGGGCTAAGTTATTTCATGCGCAGAACGAAGTACCAATATCTGTTTTCATCTGGCAGTTTCATCGGGGCAGTGGTGGCCTAGCGGTTAAGGAAGCGGCCCCGTAATCAGAGGGTTTCCGGTTTGAATCCCGATCTGACAAGGTGCCACTGAGGTGCCACTGAGCAAAGCACCGTCCCCACACACTGCTCCCCGGGCGCCTGTCATGGCCCACTGCTCACTCATGGTGATGGGTTTAATGCAGAGGACAAATTTCACTGTGTGCACCGTGTGCTGTGCTGCTGTGTATCACATGTGACAATCACTTCACTTTCACGAGCAGTCGTCTCGTTTGCCTTTACAGTCAGACAATCAATGCACGATATAAAACGTGGTGATGCATCAAGTAAAAACTGATAAATGAGCATATGCAACAATTTCTTCAAATGATAGTCTGGGCTGTTGTAGTCTGGGTAAGTAAAAGTTGCATTACTACTAACTATAATATGCACAGTCTATGATAATATGTGTGATTAAAGCAGATTTTCTGAGAAACGTCAGAACGAAAATAATCAAAATACGATTATTTTAAACGGCTGTCAGGATACTTCAAAATTTACGATCTGGCAACACTGCTGAATGCATATTTTCTGCGCGAGCTAAGACCAGAGGCCGACTAAAATCAATGATAGAAACCTGCCAAGATTTAAAGATTAACATGAGGGGTGTTGTATTGCTTGGACTGCTGCGTTATGACTAGGGCTGAGCCTCTCAGATATACGGTCTGATCAGTCTGCAAAATTTTATTTTATTTTTAACATTTTTTTGCAGCCATATTGGTAAGACCGAGATTCCGTGCCTGAAGGAGAGGTGTCGGCGGCCAGGGCTGCTTGAGCGCGGGGCGGCTATTATATATAACTGCACTTCTGTAAACCCAGCACATGAAGTACTGCCGTGACCGGCGGATTACTGACAGGTTGAAGGCTTGTTTCATTTGTTTTTTTGGGTCTGCAGTATTTTTAAGGCCTTTCATTACGGATTTAACGATTAATAGTCATTTTTGATAATTTTGGAAAATACAATGCAAGACGTTTTAAGGATCCGTGGAAACCCTGGTGCGTGTAAGTGTGTGTGTGTGTGTGTGTACAAGCCACTTCCGATAAAGTTGATGTCTTGGCATGCCCAGATCCGGCATCGGCCTTTTCACCTTGAAGCCTATGGTACACAGACTGTCAATACACACACACAAAAACCCCCATTCCAAGGTGCTGGTGTTTTAAGAGAGGATCGATAAAAAGAGAGAGAAAGAGAAACGAGAGGGAAAGAGAGAGAGAGTGAGCAAGGAGAGAGGGATGCAAGTGAGCAGGGTGGCACTGTAACGACAGTTGAAACCAGACCTTGCTTCTCATTGTCTGAGCTAAGAGGCCCAAACAAAAAAAGAAAAAAGAAAAAAGAAAAGTTGGCAGTGCAGGAGCGAGGGAAGGAGGGAGAGGCTCTGGAAACCGCTGTTCACCCGCCGCCACGCTGAGAGCCCTTTCTGCTGCTCTTTGTTAGCAGGCTGGCTAACCGGAGTGGTTTCCCCGCGCAATGGCCACTGGATCTGTGTAGATATCACACCATACAGGAAGCTGATAGATTTCTGGAGAACCTGTCACGACACCACGTTCTTACAGAAGTATTGTTTTGATGGTCAGAACGAAGCAATCACAAACCCATAGAAATATTTCATTCAATCAAATAATCCAAAGTGTGATCAGAGTGCAATGAAGAGAGGGGGGGGTGCACTTTCTTACTTGGAATGCATGTCCTTGTCAACTCTGAGATTTACCATGAGATTAATCTATGTCGAGAGCTGGATCTCCAGCTTGGAATGAATATCTTCATCTCTGACTGCGTTCCCAAGAGGAAAAGCAGAACGGGACAGGCCAGATGTTGGCCTGTTAAGAATTTGCGGAATTTCTCAGGGGGGGATGTTTAATTTCAACCCACCTGGAACAACATGACCGGAAATCCAGATATCGGACCTGCTCCCCAACAGTGTGGAGAGCTGAGACACGCTTCATACACAACCTGTGACCAGCAGCTGCTAATGGCCGAGGGTTCCAGATGGAAATGTAAAAATATGGTAAGGAGAGGTTTGGACCAGCTGGCCCAGACAGGAATAGTTTGATAGTAAAAAGCGGAGCGAGTAATGCAGCCCTGTTTTGAATGATACTCAAATCGGCATCTCAAGTTACCCTGAGTCCAGCAGGCGACCGGGCTGGGAAGCCTGAATAGGTTCAGGAGGGTCAGTTACGGACCAGAAAGGCCAGTAAATAAATGAATAAACTGTGGGACCCGAGGGGAGGTGAACCCCAGTCAGCCTCCTGCTGCTCAGATCATCATCAAGCATGAATGGACCTGAACTTCACACAAAAATCAGAGGCAGGGACACAGTTAAGCCGTCTGGGAAGATTCAATGTACCTGATCCAAAGACCAAGACATAATAAATAAAAACCCCCCCACAGAAGTATCTTTTTTTTTTTTTTTTTTATTATTATTATTATTATGGATGAATTCTGATTAGAGAGTTTTCTAGCTGTCTGCACAGAAGCGCTCAGTCCAAGATCAGAGACTTTCTCCCGGCTGGACGACCGGTTGTAATGGAAGTCGATTAGGAGACGGATCAATGAGAGGAAACATTAGCAATCCCAGTGGGCCAGGGGAGAGCTGGGGGGTTCAGAGAGATTTCGCTCTCACACACACACACACTCCCTCTCTCTCTCTCAAAAAAGCACTTCCGACATCACCTACGCTCCACAGCAGAAAATATACACCTCCAGGGACCAGGAGAGAGGAATGAAAAATTAAAAATGTTTCCCTTCAGAGACACAGATTAAGTTTCAGGACAGAAAACACATACAGCAGCACATTCATGGAGTGCAACGGTGTGTGTGAGTGTGTCAGTGTGTGTGAGAGACAGAGAGAAACAGGTGCATTACTGGGTCCTAACTCTACAAAAAAAAAAAAAAAAAAAAAAGGCATAATTATAAAAAAATTGTATGAAATGTGACGCTGACGTTGCTGTGACTTGAGGGTTCTGTCCAGTCAGGATAAAGGCATTTACAGTGATGAATAATGATAATATACATCAGTATGGTTTCATATGCAGATCATTTCATTGAAAGGCAGCTGCAACATGGAGCAATTGAATGAAAAGACAACATCTTGAGTACATTAATTCATGTTAATGTAAACTATAACAGTGTTAAAACGTGCTAAACCCCAAAAATGCAGTGGCTGCACTGTTTTGCAGTGTGTGTGTGTGTTTGTTACTCACAGCTCCACGACTTGAGCAGAGACTTGATGCTGATCTCAAAGAACACAGAATCCTGCAGATTCAGCATGATGCCACCAGAGAATTGTGGGTAAAAGATACAATATTTTGCTGGTCAGTCCTGCTAGCGTAACGTTCGGCCTTCCTAGTCTTCTTTGCACACCTTCTCTCTCTCTCTCTCACACACACACACACACACTTGCTCTGAGGGTGAAGTTTCAGCCTCCACCAAGTACAATGAAGCAGCGCATGATGCTAAACACACAAAAAGCCCACGGGTCTCTCTCAAAACGGCGGCGATCCGCTGCAGGGTGGAGACGGCTCCATGGGGACAAGGCTTCAGCAGACCGAGCCGCCCGGGAGGACGTACACAGCCGTCCCAGGGTCCCGCGTCCTGGCGCGGCGAGTGGTGCAAAGAAACTTTGTTCCGGGCGGAGGAGTCATGCTGCAAGGCGACAGGCTCCGGGCGGAGCGCCGCGTTCCTCTCTCCGCTCCCCTTCCTGCGTGCGCCTGGTCCCGGCGCTGCTCACGCCCCGCCCCCCTCGCTCCATTCGCTCGAGCCGCCCCTCCTCCCTCTCTCGCTGGTATTCTCCCTGTGATATATGCTGACTCCCTCTCTCTCTCTCTCTCTCTTTCTCTCTCTCTGAAAACAGAGCGCTTGTTTCGGTGGCTGGGAACAGGGGGGTGATGTCATCAATGTGCTGCGGCGCGCGCCGACTGGCCGCCGTCCAGCGCCGTTAAAAGCTGCTACTGCACCAGCGGCCAATCAGGGCTCGCTTCCCGTCCACAGCGGGACACAATGAAAACGCGAAGACAAAAGGAGGAAGGCCGAACACGGCCGCGCGTTCAACTCCGAAGCTCCCACCTGGCCGTCCGAGCTCACCTGAACACCTGCCGAGGGCGTGGCAGCTGCGTCAGTACACACACACACACACACACACACACACACACACACACACACACGGTCCGCTATCATGTGAACCTTTTTTACTTTTACAGCCGTTTTTAACTACTACAAAAATAATTAGATAGATATTCTAAAGGCAAACAATTAATTCCGGGAGATCCATAGTCAAACAGAGGACACACGTCTTCGTCCAACCATCAGGAGATAAAAGAGAAAAAAAACGCAGAGACAGACGGACAGAGAGCCTTTCAGACGGGGGACAACAACAATCAGCCATTCGCTTTTGTGCAAATCGTCACATGACGGACCCTCCCTGCCGGAGTTATGCAAAGCGGGAATCCAGCGTTGTAAACAAACACTCCTTCCCTCTACAAAGACCCGTATTGTGTCGAGCGGGCTGAAGGGTCTCCCTGTAAAACGCGGGCGATTTCGGGGCGTTCAAAAGGGGAAAAGAATCAGGTGAGGGGGTTGCGGTGACGTACGCAGCGCCGGACTCCAGAGCGTCTGCAGGAGCCGCATCACGCGGGACAACAAGATCGATAGGAGCCGTAACTCTAACCGCGACCTCCACCCCCCCCCCCTCAGAGGTCACGCGGGGCGTCCGGAGCTGCGGCCAGCCCTGCGGCACTCCACCTACTGCAACACAAGCGCAACTCTGACTTTACTCGCTGCGCCACGAACGTTGCCCTCTAATGACAGAAGACCGACTGCAGCGGCGCCGCTCTCCTCCGCCGAGGCTCTGCAGCAGAGGAAACCCCTCCCACCATTCAGCCGCGCTTCCTGCCCGTCCGTTGCGGCAGGGCTGAAGAAGCCCGGCCAGGTTTTGAATGCCAAATGCAGCCGGAGCGCTGAGTCACTCCGGAGTCGAGCGGCGGAGAGAGAAGCTGCGGGTCGAACCCGGAGCCCAGGGGCCGCTCCATTCACAAACATGCGCGCAGACACACACACGCACAAGCACACACACACCCTGCTTCAACAGAAGCCCTCGCACCCGGTCAACATGGTTCAGCTGCTCTCTGTGCTGATGTCACTGTGCGTTCAAACAGACACGTCACGCAGAATGCGTAAGAAACAAGGAGGGACAAGCGAGAAGCGCGTGTGACTGATGGCTCCAAACACGAAGAGGGGAACAGGGGAGGTGACTGATGTGTGTAAACACACACACACACACACACACACACACACACACACTACCCCGATGACTAATTCAAACACACAGTTACTGACTGACATCACTCTATAGTGATCTTCCCACAGTCAGTGTGAGTGTGTGTGTCATTATACAGGGTTCTTACACATTTTACAAAATAATTACCATGACCTTTCAATTACTTTAAGGAAAATAGTCATGACCATATGTTCTCTGAAGGTTCTGTACAAAAAAACACCACGACAAAGAGTCAAATTTGCCTGAAAAATGTTAAACTATTCTTACGATAAGCTGGAAAGGCTTAATTTAAACAACAGTGTTTCTTCCTCGCACAACCTGAGTAAAAATGGAGCCAATCGGGTTCGAGCACAAATCAGCTGACTTTCAAAAGGAGACACACGGCTGTGGAGGTTCTGGAACATGGATGCAGTACCACGTGACGTGGTTCACTACTTCACTAGGCGAGCAAAGATACTACATACCTGGGCTGGTTTTAAACATAGAAAAACGCTTCCCACGCAGTGTTACGGGAACTATGTACTTTGTTCGTACTATACTTTTATTTATTCTTCCAAAACTTCAAGACCTGGAAAATTCTCTTTTCAAATTCCATGACTTTTCCAGGTTTTTTGATAGGAACCCTGATCATAACACTTCCTCTCTTTCACACACACAGCAGGAGAAATGGCTGCGCTTTAAAGAAATCAGGGTGTTTCTTCTCTCAGCAGATGAACAAGTTCCAACAGGCCGGAGAAACACAAAGGTCCCCAGATACACTGATATAATGCATCGAAGGACTATAATGTTCACTCTGTACTGGAAATCAACATATCAATAAATCACAATGTCGTCTTTTTGTGACAAAAAAAAACACTAACTTTAATAATAAAGCCGGTTATGAAACATGATCAACACAATGAGCATAACATTTTGGCCACCTGACTAATACTGAGACACCTTTAAATCACCACATCAGGCCTGAGCCATCAAAGCATGGACTCCCCACTGGACGCCTGAAGGTATCTGCTGGGGTATCTGGTACCAAGAAGTCAGTAGCAGATCCTGTAGGTTGGAACATGGAACCTCCATGTGTCGGGGGGGTATTACCAGAAGACCAAAGTCCCAGGATCAAACCCCACTTACTACCATTGTGTCCCTGGGTGTCACCAGGAGGGCACTGCCTGTGAAAACTGACTGCAAGGAGGCCTGTAAAGGTAAACGTCTACAACAGCGTTCAGGTAGGTGGTAGGTATCAAAGTAACATCCACATGATGTACGCTGTACGCTGTGTCCAGTGCATCTACATGACAGACCGGGGCCACCCTGTTCTGCTGCTGCGTGATCCTGGTCTGATGCTGGCATGGAGATATGCAGAGAACTTTCTACACTGATATTCCAGTATATTGTTCGAGTCACTGTACTGGCAGTTCTTTTATTGTGTTATCAAACGATAGCGCTGCATGACCCAAACAATGCAAATCAGTCCATATCTAATTCACAACTGATACTATTAGAACTTGATCATATGGCCAACGTCAATCAATCTCCATAGGAGACAGAAAAAACACACAATTCAGGGTATAGCCACTTACTACCAGGGTCACACACACACACACACACACTGGAGGACAGAGGGTCACATAGACCCTGAGACACTGAGGGACACTGAGGATCGAACGTATTTAAAACCAGCAGCAGGCCAGAAACTCAGCATTCCAGTCAGCTGACGCAGGAATCTGCTTTTTTGCCAGTCTCATGCCAGAGTTTCAAATTCTAGTGTACCTTCACCTAACCCCCACCCACCCGCAAAGTCCCAAAACAACTCTGTTCAGTGACGCAGTGTGTGGAGAGACGAATCTTTTAAACACCCCCTTCCCACAGGGGCCAATTAATACCTCTCAGCCGGGGTCTTCCGCAGGGAGACAACCCCTCTGGATCCTCTTCAATGCTCTGACCCATAGCCAGGAGACCCAGCCGCCTCATCCTGAGCAGCCGAGGGCCCGTCTCCCGTGGCAACGCCCCCGCCAGCTCCAGGGCACCCCCCTCCCCGGAGATGACTGAGGGCACGAGGCTCTTCAGGAACTCCATGACACTGGCTCAGACCAGCCGACTCCGGTCCGACAGAGTCTCACCACCCCCCCTCCATCTTCCACTCCAAGAGTCCAGCCCCACCAGTCTGTCCGTTCACCAACACCCCTTCACCTGAACTTCTGGAAACTGGAAAGATCAAGCATCCAAACTGTGGCTTCTTTTTCATTTGTGGAGTCCGGTTCCTTCGGTCCTCAGCATTCACTAGAAAACCAGTCAACAGAGCAGCGAGCGAACGCCTGTAAGGTAATGCAACTAGTGGGCGGGGCTAAGTTCCAGGCACTATCAGGGGCGGGGCCTGAAACATGTTCCACCGGAGATAACAACCGCCCGGGCCCTCGGCCAATTGCTGCACGAGGCCACGCCCCGGAGACCGAGAGGGAGAGACGGGGGAGAAAGAAAGAGACGCGTTTTTGTGGTCCATGAGAGAAAAAGAAAAGAGGGCGTGACTGCTGCCTGCTGCTCCTGATAACCCTTATCATTTCAGCCAAATATTAACACACACACACACACACACAGTCTGACACAAAGAGAGCAATATATAAGTCATTTACAAAAGCAAACACCCTATAATAAATCACACATACACTGATATAATCTGATCTGAGTTCATTTCACACCTGACCACCATCTCCAAGAACCATATTTTCACCAACGTATCAGCATTTACCTTCTGACTTTACAACTAACGACTCACCCAGCCATTTTTGTTGGTGTAATTACTTATGACAACCAGACTATGAACTCTAAAAGACTTTTTTTTTTTTTTTTTATTTAAATTCATTCTGGACGATTGAAACACGAGCACACAGATTAATTCCACGTTCTGATGGGTGAATTACTGAACATAATTCACACACTCGCCTGTGAACCAGAAGACCCAGGTTCAAACCCCACTTACTACCATAGTGTACCTGAGCAAGACACTTAACCCTGAGTGTCTCCAGGGGGGGACTGTCCCTGTAACTACTGATTGTAAGTCGCTCTGGATAAGGGTTCAATAACTAGAGGAGCGTCGTTAGACCCCAACAATTATTAGTGACTCAGGGGAAAAAAAAACGGCTGGTTTTGGTGTGAAAAGTGATTTTTACTGACGTCAGTGCTGCTGAGCAGCTTTTTTTAAACAAAGCCGGCCGAGTACTGCTGACCCAAGCGTTTCAATGAGCCGAGCACTTTTCACTGACACCGTATGTCAATATAATGCCACCGGGGCCACCGCCCCACATCCACCCACACCTCCAGAACACAGAGCATGACATCATGCCCTTCAACACAACGCACCACGTCCAGAGCAGCGGCATCTCGCCAGCTCGCCCGGCCACAGACCAGCAGATGCAACCAGAAACCCCCGGCGGTGGCGAAGGAGCATTAATGGTCTGATGGCCTGTTTAATAAACGTGCAGCCAGTCAGACAGGAAGTGAGCAAGCGTCCGTTCGTTTTACTCAAACACACTGCAGGAACTGATAAAGACCTGCAATTATTTTGGATCTTATTTCCTCTGGTGTAAAATGTGATTGGTTCACCGCATGCAGGTTCGATACGGATGTCCGTACAGTTCTGTGCCAACAAACGTGCGGCTGACAGTCTGGGAATGATGCGTTTGAGACCAATGAGAGATGTAGTGCTGCGCCGAGGCTTCATTTTTAATAATACGATGCCAGTGATGAGCAGCTTTACAGTGAAGATAATGGTTTATTACGGAAGGTCATGCTGGAGCCGGAAAATAATGCTCTGCGCTGAAGAACATGGTGAGGAGGACGACTCAACAATAAAAACAAATGCAGGGTCGCCACACCTAACAAAAAAAAAAGAATACGACAAATTATTTAAAAAATATCAAATTCTCTTTAAACAACAAGACAATAGATTCAAGATTGGTTTATTGTCAGAACGACAGTACATTTACAGCATTTACCAGACGCCCTTGTCCAGAGCGCCTTACAATCAGTAGTTACAGGGACAGTCACCCCCCTGGAGACACTCAGGGTTAAGTGTCCTGCTCAGGGACACGATGGTAGTAAGTGGGATTTGAACCTGGGCCTTCTGGTTCATAGGCGCTGATCCTGTCCCGTTTAGTGTCCGCTCCATACCAGGCGGTGATGGAGGAGCACAGGACAGACTGTTGACGGATGTTTCCTGAAGTCCACGGTCATCTCCACAGCCTTGAGCGTGTTCAGCTCCAGGTTGTGTTGACTGCACCAGAGTACCAGCCGCTCAACTTCCTGTCAGTATGCAGATTCTTCACCATCCTGAATGAGCCCAATGACGGTGGTGTCGGCTGCAAACGTCAGGAGTTTTACAGTGGAGTTCCTGGAGGTGCAGTCGTTGGTGTACAGGGAGAAGAGCAGTGGGGTGCCGTGCACCAGTACTGAGGGACCGTGTTCCAGAAGTGATCTCCCCCAGCCTCACTTGCTGCTTCCTGTCTGTCAGGAAGCTGGTGATCCCCTGGCAGGTAGCAGGTGACACGCTGAGCTGGGAGGGTTTGGATGTGAGGCGTTCAGGCACAATGGTGTTGAATGCAGAGCTGAAGTCCACAAATGAAGTCCAGGATCCTGGCGTAGGTTCTCGGGCGGTCGAGATGTTGCAGGATGTAATGCAGCCCCATATTCACTACACCCACAGACCTGTTTGCCCGGTAGGCAAACTGCAGGGGGTCCAGCTGGTGTCCGGTGATGTTGTTCAGATGGGCTAAAACCAGGCGTTCAGAGGATTTCATGACCACAGACGTCAAGGCCCCCAGTGATGGTGGGTTTCTTGGGGACCGGAATAATGGTGGAGCGTTTGAAGCAGTTGATACACCACTTGTGTATTGCCACAAAATTTTTATATAGTCACGGAATACACCGTAATATTGAAGAGACAAACTTAATATGGCATTTACCCCATATTCATAAAAAGAGAAAGCTGTTCTGCTTTCTGGACAGAAAATAGGGAAACAGCGCCACCCACAGGTTAAGGATGGAGGAAAGAGAAGTTCACACACAAACTTAAAAATAATAACAATAAAAACATGTCTACAGCAGAGATCTTCCCTCTGAGAACGTGGCCTCAGTCACGCACCACAGGAAGTTCACACCCCTCGGAGTGTGTGAGCATGTCGGCGCGGGGTGATACGCGCATGTACCGTACAGTGGTGGCAGTGGTGGCCTAGCGGTTAAGGAAGCGGCCCCGTTATCAGAAGGTTGCCGGTTCGAATCCCGATCCGCCAAGGTGCCACTGAGGTGCCACTGAGCAAAGCACCGTCCCCACACACTGCTCCCCGGGCACCTGTCATGGCTGCCCACTGCTCACTCAGGGTGATGGGTTAAATGCAGAGGACAAATTTCACTGTGTGCATCGTGTGCTGTGCATCACATGTGACAATCACTTCACTTTAGTACAGGAGAAGTAAACGCCACTTACAGACACATCGCACTCTCCTTATGCAACCCTCTGCCTCTAGGCCCAGTGGTGGATGAACTAATGATGTTGCATAAGCAGGATGAGGACGAGGCCTGGAGGTCAGGCCCTGAGCCCCAGGTGACGGCGCCCCCTGGAGGTGAGGCAGGGTCAGCAGCACATAAGAGGCCAGACTGCAGCACTTGCGGGACCTTCGGACTCCTGTCTGTGATTTTGTAGGTGTAGGTGTGGGTGTGTGTGTGTGTGTGTGTGTGTGTGTGTGTGTGTGAGGAGAAAGCAGCAGTTTAGATCAAACGTTGACCCGTTAACAGCTTATACAGCTGCTTAATGTGAAATTCTTCGTACGGCAGAGAGACGGTGAAAAGATTAAAAAAATGACAGCGTGGTGGTGAGACAGGGAGTCAACGACTAACACACGACTGCCATCTGGCCGGTCAGCAGCCGCTTCTGATGGTCAGGCAGGTCTGAACAAGAGCCAACGGCCCGACGCCGATCCCAATCAGCTCAGGAATGCAGAAGAGGAAGCGGCGGGAACAATGCAGCGAACAACGCTACTGCCACCCTGCTCCCCGCCGAGCAAACAGGAAGCGCCTGCGACTAACTGACACACACACACACACACACACACACACTGCAGAAGACTACCTGCTGAAATCATCAGTTTCACTGCTCTCAGGCCGGGGTGCGAGTGAAGACAAGTTCGTTCACCTGCCTTCGCGTCTCGCGACACAGAACAGGGCTCCTCACACACTTCCTTCTGCTCTCGGGACGGAGGTCAGCGAATGAACGCGCAAACAAAACACAATGAACACAATGGGGTCGAAGGTTGAACATATCCTCCAAGCACAAGAGGCAACGACATGGACTAAAGTCTCTCAGTCCATACATTAGCACATCAAAGGTGTGTGTGTGTGTGTGTGTGTGAGTAATTAGACTATGATTTGGGTCAACACACACACACGGTAAGGTGGTCTTACCTCTGGGCCATAGATCAGCGGAGGGGGTGAGCGCAGCAGTCTGAAAGCAGAAACAGGGGTGTGTTAGTAGTCCATCATCAGATAAATCTGAGATCAACCCCACAGAAGCAGAGAGGCCATTAAGGGCTGGACTGCTTCCATGGGACTATAGGGCACTGGGGAAAAACACACACACACACACACACTCACCGGCAAACATCACCAGGATTAACGGCCTCTCCTAGGCAGTAATCTGAAGATTATACTCTCCCCGCACACTCATTCATCCGTCCCTCAGACTATCTATCCAGGAGCCTGTTACGCAATTGGATTTCACAGCCCCGCCCCATCACTGTGTGTCATCGAGCATAATTACTGCCGTTAGCCGGGCCGCTCGTAAATTCTGAGCTTCATAGACATGGAGGAAGAGAGAGCTGCTGGTGGCAGCGGTTTATCATTAAAAAAGGTGAATAATAGTGAAACTGAGTGAACAAGAAAAGCGCAGCAGAAAGGGGGACTGGTGATCGCACTTCCTGTTGCAGTTCAACAAACCCAACGAGTCTTTCGGATGTCAGAACTATTCTTGTCTGTAGTCACAACTGAGACATATCACACATTAATTTCCCACGGCCCGCCCTCGCTCTCTCTCCATATACTGCCGAGGTAGATAGCGTGCAGAGGTACAGTTGCTTCTCGGGTAGGACGGCGACGGCCGGTACCAATGCTCGAACCCGCAGGTGCAGCCCAGGGACCAGCAGAGGTCAAACGGAGCCCAAACGAGTCGGACTCTGCATCCGTCCAATCAGGGATTCCTCGGCTTGGTAACTACGAGGTCAGGTTTAATGTCGGCGCATCATGCATGTCATGTCAGCAGGCCACATCAGAGTGTCGCTGAAGAAAGGAAACTGTGGGTCCCTTCATCTTTAGATATCCCACTTGCAACAGGAAACTCCAGACGAACCGAAAAGTTCATGCATAAAAATACTTAGAAAAGCACTTTTCTCAAATAGTTAATGTAACACAATTCGGTTCATAAAGCCGATAACAAGGGAGACCATGAGGAAAGTTCAGTTGTTTCATGATTAGTGTCAATTATGATTCTTGATAGTTTTGAATCTGGTAGTCTACAAAGGTCTAGAGAACAATATTGTACAGCTGCTTAGAAAAGATTCTCTACACACATCACGTCATTGTGCAATAAAAAGTAAGGAAAATTCTGCAATAAACACTTTGGGTAAATAAATATCTGATCAGAGTTTGACGTATGAGTTTTTTTTTACATTAATAAAGTGGTGGTGTTTTCTCTGGACTGCACATTACTGTATGAGATATTATCGTCTGTGAAAATATCCCAATTGTTATTTTAATTGTGTTGTCCCATAACCGTAGAGGACAAATTAGAGTTCCCGGCCATATGGACTGTATAGGCATGTAAAGTCAGTACGAAGCAAAAATGAGACGGCACAGCAAACAGCATCAGGGCATAAAAACGCCTTCTGCGATCTGCAAATTGTGGGAATTGGGCTGCTGTCACAACGTACCAGCTGGTGACCGCGGTAACTGGTGAGCTGTGCACAGGAGCGTTCGGGTTTCCTGCCGGTGGGGACATCAGCAGATTTCAGAAACCAGACGAGACATAAGAAGCAAATGTTTTACACACCGGCAGTTGACGATTAAAAAGTCGACGTTTAAAAGTTTAAAAAAAAAAAAAAAAAAAAAAGACTACGCTGGTCATTTGAATAATGATTTTTAAATATCGTCTAGATGTCAAAAAGGATACATGACCAATTTTACAATCATGAAAGGGAACTTAACATGTGAGAATTTCTCTTAAGGAAAGAGGAGTTGGGCATCAGTCACTGCGGCAGGGGCCTAGCTGGTAAGGAAGGGGCCCCGTAATCAGAAGGTTGCCGGTTCGAATCCCGATCCGCCACGGTGCCACTGAGCAAAGCACCATCCCTACACACTGCTGCCCACTGCTCACTGTGGGTGATGGGTTAAATACAGAGGACAATTTTCACTGTGCGCACTGTGTGCTGAGTATCACAATGACAATCACTTCACTTTACTTTACAAAGCACCGTCCCCACGCACTGCTCCCCGGGCGCCTGTCATGGCTGCCCACTGCTCACTCTGGGTGATGGGTTAAATACAGAGGACTAATTTCACTGTGTGCACCGTGTGCTGTGCTGCTGTGTATCACTTCACTTTACTTTACAAAGCACCGTCCCCATGCACTGCTCCCCCGGGCACCTGTCATGGCTGCTCACTGCTCAGCAAGGGTGATGGTTAAAAGCAGAGGACACATTTCGTTGTGTCACCGTATGCTGCGCTGCAGTGTTTCGCAATGACAATCACTTACTTAAAAGTGAAAATCCATGCCTCCACTCAGCATGAACACACACATAAGCTCAATTAGCAGCTATTTCCAGACTTGGGTCCGTTTCAACTTTCCACGCCAAAGCACTGAACGCAAGGGGTGCAGAACCAGCCAGGCTTCTTCACCTGGACATGCAGAGATGGAGCTTTATATAGACTGCGGACTGACAAAAATAACGCCTTTAACACTGCAGCTGAGCCTCCAAGGGCCTGAGTCAGACCCCGAAACGGAACTCGCAACACACACACACTCGTCAAAGTGTGAGGGAACGCCTGGGGGCTCTCACCTGGTCCACACTCACAAAGGCCTGACCTCACCTGCACTGACACCAGAACATCCAGCACAGGAACCAGCTGCAACCACCAACAGCAGCTGAACCCGCGATGATGTAGTCGAAACACCACAACTCATCTCAGGCAGCCGCACGGCGAAACCAGAGGCGCCGCCCTTCACCATCCTCTCCATCCAGCCTTGTTCTGATTGGCTAGTTCTAGGGCTGGGTTCTTCCTCCTTGCCAACTCGCAGTGATTTGTTGAAATCAAAAATCATCCCATCTTAACGGAGGTCAGAGTTGCTGTTAGGCAGGGCCCTATGATTTTCACGATTCGGATAACACAAGGAATCGAACGAATAAAATGGAATCTGTTGTAAAATGCGGAATTGCATTTAACGGTAGAGGCGAGACTTTCACACGATCGGTTTCCACGGCGTTCAAACAAATCAGCTGATTCAAAACTTGATTTTATTATCATGGTTCCAGTTAATAATGCAAGTCGGCACAACTTTGGTATTCCAGGTCTCCCCAATGTTTATTTATTTGAAACTTTTATTTATTTATTTTACTTCAAATGTGAAGCACTTTTATTTTAAAAATGGAAGAATGTAAAATATGTAGAAATCTTTCTTTCTCACGTATTTTTTTCATGTAAATGGATTACAAAATTAGCACTTAGCTCAACGGTGATTAAATGTGATTTGTCATATTGCATTTGTTAATTTTTTATAAATCCACTCCATAATCACAGTTTTTAGGGGAATAAATATGGTTTTATAATGGGAAAACATGGAAATCAGAAGCATTAAAATGCATAAAAACAGGGCCCTAGTTAGGTTAAAGACAGAAGCAGCCGTGCGTCCACCCCACTTGGCCTTTGCGTCACATGTGCCTCAACGGTACGGGAAGATGAGAAAATGCAACTTCTGGCAGACCGCTTGTTGAAACTTGCGAACTTGTAGAACGGCATCTTATAGGAAGCACGTCTCTCGGGCGGCAGTCTCCCACGGGCCCGTCACCCGTCCACCTACTGCAGACTGGCCGGCGACCTCTCCCATACCAGCGACAGGCGCCCGGCGCAAGAAAAACAAGGCGGCCATTGTGCGCCCTTTCCCGTAACCCTGCCACGGAGCAGATAAAGTCCTTGGGAGAAGTGTCAGAACCGACATTCAACATTCTTTGAACGCATACCACGGCGAGAAGCGGAATAAAGGCCCGGCCTGTTTCACTCGTCCCCTCGCAGCTCTTCTCGTCCCATGTCCCCTGGCGCGGTGACACACAAAGTTGCCGGTGACAGAAATCAGGCGACAACAATACATTCAACAAGCACATCAGGACGCCAGTTTGACACAACAAGAGAGATCATCTAACAGGCCATGATGGCGAACGGTGACCCTGACCGTCCAGCAGCACAAACACACGAGGCCACCAACTTCATTCTTTCTCCCAGAAGCTACTTTTCATGACATCATCTGACGACTGCGACGCTGCACGGTCCCGGCCGTCAGAACACGACGTTCTCGATCAACGAACGGGTGTCAACTTCATCGCGACCGAACGGCGGAGCGGAGCGGAACACAGCGCCGACCAACGTTCGGCCGTTCGGGCCTGAGCGCCGACCGCGATTTTGCCCCGGAGAACGAAGCGGACGGGGCCTTTTTAAAAGGTGCACGCCTGGGCTGGCGGACACGAAATTACTACAGAAGTTCCGCCTCACGGGATGGAAGCTAAACTGGAAGCTAAACAAAAAAAAAGAAAAAGTCCAGAAAGAGTCTGAGGGGAAAAAAGCGGCAAATTCGCACGAAACCGACGGGAGCAAACGAGGGTTGGGGGGTTGTGCTCGACCCCCAGCATTTTCCCCGCTCGCCGGGCTGCGGCGACTGTTTGCTGCTCGTTTATCGCCTTCATAAGTCGACAATAAGCTGCCAGCTGAGAGCGCGTTAGCACGTTAGCTTAGCGACGGCACAAGCGGGCAGGTTGGGCCCCGAGTGTAGCCCGTCGCGGCGGCTCGGGAGAGCTCCCAGTCGCTGGGTACCTTCGTCCGCGGCGGGCAGCTGCTGCTGCTGCTGCTATTCTCCAGACGTATCACTGCTCGGCGACGGCGGCCCTGGCGGTGCGCGGTTCTCCAGGTGCAACAAGGCAGCGGATGAAAACGCGCATTTGTTCGGTGCTGCTGCCGTCGTCCTCTTCCTGGCCTCGGTTCGCTTGTTGTTGTTGTTGTTGTTTTTTTTTCGTTTTTTCTTTTAACAATAAAATTGTTTAAAAGAGCGGAAAGCGTCCAAATGACAACGTCCCCACCTCCCCGTCCGCCAGACTAGAGCTACGCAGGGCAACGCCGCGGTTAATCGCGGCTTCTGGTAGTGCAGAGCTGCTGTCATGCCCCCGACCCGAGTCCCCGCCCCATTCTTACTGCCATTGGACCAGCTGCCAGGCGTCAACAACCGTCCTATCATTCGATTGGCTTCAGGTCCTGCCAATCATGAGAGAGTCGCAACCAATTGTCTCACGTTCATTTGTCCTGACGAGTTCGCGACTGTGATTTCGAAAGAAATGTTAGAAATCGATCGATATAGGTAAATGTATATGTATTTTTTATTGTCTCAAACACGTTCTGTTTACCCAGTGCATGTATTAATTGTACGTAGTTATTACGTGTATCACAATTCAAGTAATCATGTTGAAAATGCATACATGTCTAATATTTCTTATAAAACAAGGAATGATTAAAGATGAGATACAGGACAACACTGAAGACAGTAGTTTTTTTCTCAGGTGTTAGAAACGCTCTCTCCTATTGGCTTTAATACGAGCACATTAAAGTAATTGGAGACTTTTTTCAAAAAACGAACTGAAATAAAATCTCTATATCTTTAGCACGATGTGTTGTGCTAACCGATTTACGCAGACGCTCTTTGAAAGCAGAGCAGCCTGAAATTACTTTACTTTATCTAGCAGACGCTTTTATCCAAAGCGACTTACAAGAGGAAGACACCAGCAATTCTCGTTCGATTTCTATAGAATATTGAGTTTTACAAACTAAGAGCCCTGATAAGGCTCAGACTTGTCAGTGAAGAGCATGCTCAGAGATTGTTAGGTGCTAGACGAAGAAAAATTATAATGTATTTATACATTATTAGCTTTGTGCTCAGCGCGACACTTTAACGGGAGGCACATTTTGTAGCATCGCACTTTGAATTTCAGATTTTATCGTGGTCTCAGATCATCTGGGCCATCTGTTTGGATAAGAACGACAGTTCAAAACTTGCACCGTTGCCCTAGACGCGGAGCCGTTCGGCTAGCCAGGAAAGCGCTTCCGGATTAGGCAAGTGCGTTTCCGGGTCAGTATTACGACTTCACCCGTGAGGTGCAGCGCATTGGAGGTCGTTGCAAGGGAGCTCCGTGTTACAGCATAAGACTCCCACTATTATGGGTTATGCTCACGTCCGCGCTTGGTAATTAACAGCCTTGAACAATGTCCCAGGCTTCTTCGGGCTTTTCTGGTCCCCGACAGGAGCAGCGGCGGGATGCGCAGGTCAGCCAGCACAGTCCACACTAGCTAACGTTGCTGAGCTGCCGATGTCCGCACTGGCTAACTCGGTCTAACCACCAGCGATCATGCTGCCTAAATAGATGCTCCCACCAGCGTTCGTACAAGCCAATTCGGCCTAATTGAAACATCCGTACTAGCTAACTCAGGGGTGGGCAAACGTTTTAGCTCAGGAGCCACATTGATTTTAATACTTGACACGGGCCGGGCCAGCGCCTGATGCACACTTATCAGACATGCAGTACAGGCCAAAAGTTTGGACACACCTTCTCATTCAATGTGTTTTCTTTATTTTCATGGCCATATACGTTGGTAGATTCTCATAGAAGGCATACAAAAAAAAAGTGAAGACCTGGCCTGGATCGCAGAGTGAAGGCAAAGGGGCCAACAAGTGCTAAACACCTCTGGGAACTCCTTCAAGAATGTTGGAAAACCATTTCAGGCGACGACCTGCCAAGAGTGTGCAAAGCAGTAATCAGAGCAAAAAGTGGCTATTTTGAAGAAACTAGAATATAGTTATTTCACCTTTTTTTGTTAAGTACATAACTCCACATGTGTTCATTCATAGTTTTGATGCCTTCAGTGAGAATCTACAAATGTAAATGGTCATGAAAATAAGGAAAACACATTGAATGAGATGGTGTCCAAATAAAAAAAAGGCATTACAGTGTTCATATTTACACAGCCAGAAACGCAGAAAGTCAAGGACAGATACACTACACTGCAAACAACTGCCCCCAACTAATCATGTGCGTTTTATTATTAAGTGGCTTTAAAAAAAAAAAAAATGACCGTTTACCACGCAAGCCAGTGTAAAAAACGTCGGGTTCGGGAGAAGAGCTTCACCACCTAATGCACTACCTGGTGTAATGTCAGACATTACAGGAAAAGGTCAAACGAATGCAATTATAATTATGGGCAATTATTTGGGCAATTTGGTACCAATACAGGGCGGTTAGGGAGGCAGCCCCGTAATCAGAAGGTTGCCGGTTCAAACCCTTATTCGCCAAGGTGGCACTGAGGTGCCACTGAGCAAAGCACCGTCCCCACACGCTGTTCCCCGGGCGCCTGTCATGGCTGCCCACTGCTCACTCACTGATGGGTTAAATGCAGAGGACAAATTTCAATGTGTGCACCGTGTGCTGTGCTGCTGTGTATTACAAGTGACAATCACTTCACAAATATCAATGTTTTTCTATACAAATTTAGTCCAGCGTCAGTGTGCAACTACAACCTCCACTCCTGTAGGTGGCGCTGTATATCTGGGTATTTTGAATTACTGCTTGCCATTTCAGGCAGAGTGAAAACGCAAAAAAATCATGACAGACCGATCACAGCATCTTGTATTTCAGCTCTGCTCTTACATTTCTAGTGAACTGTACAATATCACAATATGTACAGAATCACAATATGTCATGATATAATTGTATCGTATTGTGAGATCCTTGCCAATGCACACCCCTAATAGCAACACACTGTCTTGCAGGCTCCTCTTAGTTCAGGCTACATCCCCACTGAAGATGAGAAACGGGTCTTCAGAGAGTGTAATCAGGAGAGCTTCTGGTACAGATGTGAGTTTCACAAAGTCACCCGTGCGTCTGTAAGACACGAGTTACTCCTCACATGGTGCTTTAATGGTTTGCCGTTTCTTGTTCCAGCCCTGCCCTTCTCGGCTTTGGCAGTGGCAGTCACACAGGTGCTTATATCAAGAGGTAATTCCAGCCTACGTGCATGATGCTGTTCTTACATTGATCCCTTCAATTACCTGTGCGTATTTATGAGAGGAAAATGGCTGCATCGTGTTAAACTAGTCGTTTGCCTTCCCGTTTATAGGAGTGCTCACTGGATCCCCGCGCTTTGGCTCCTTACCCAAAGTTGCCTGTAAGTTCTTCTCTCTGCAATGTAAAGTTTTGTTATTCTGTGTTCTCCGAGTACTATTGATATGCAATGTTTTGTGCAATAACACAGTTGCTGGCTTAATGGGATATATGGGAGGAAAAATGTCCTACATGAAGGTCTGTCAGGAGAAGTTCAAAAATCTAGAAAACTCTCCTTTGGGAGAGGCTCTCCGGCATGCTCAGCGACAGCAGGCTCCTGGGTTAGTACTCTGAATGTCTGAACACTTACTTGAAACATGCATATGCGCACGTACATGAATCTTTGTACACGAATAGTGCGTGTAGAAATATTACGTGTCGAAGTTGAGATGGGGAATTGTTTGAACAATTAAATTTTCTGGGTCATTCCTGGCTGCTAACCATGAACAATTTTCTTCTTCACTCGAACCAGGCCGAACCAGTCAGAGTTCTGGGATCCGAACCAGGCAGACCCAAATCAGGCCACCTTTGAATCGTCTTTCCAACCAGCGACCAATTACCAGCCTCCGGCAGACTCCTACAGCTACTCCAGTGACGACTACAGCAACCCCTCTTTTTCTAGCTTTGAATCCGCCCCTTTTAGCTCCAGCTTCAGTGAGTCCGCCCCCTCAGGCATGAGAGAAGACGCCATCCCACAAGGTCTGTTTTGCCCACTTCGGGTTTTTTATTGTGTAATTTGCTGCCTTCCTTGTGGATCAGTCTGGATTGAACTAAATCAGTTAGTCTAATGTGCAGGATTCATTATTTCATTTATTCCTTCTGTCTTGTCTCATGGCCCTTCAGCACCAACTTTCCAGGAAGAGGACACGCCCAAGAAAAAGGCCATCCTGTATGAAGAGCTACGCAGCAAAAACCGGGAGAACTACGAGGTCACGTTGACACAGAAAGCAGAAACGCTGCTCAAACCCCAGTCAGAAACATCAGCACCAAAGAAAGAGGGTATGTTCACGTGCTCGTAGTCCCTCGCAATGGGGTTGGACATCATATCCATTCGCCTTCTTCTTAAACCAGTTAGAAGTTTTACTTCTCTCTTTTTATTTTAAAACAAGAATTATATAGCAAAATGTGCTTTAGATTTGATTTTGTGGCCAAAATAGCAACAGTTAAACAGCAGAAAGATTTGCTGAAAGAATTATGGACGTGTGACTGTTCTGCCATTGTCCTACTTTTGTTTTGATGAGAGGGAAAATTATATTTCGATTTTTTGAACGATTCACAACTAAAACTGAACTGTTTTCACAACTAAAACTGAACTGAAATGTTTTAATCATGGGATTAATGGGACTAATCTTTCTGATTTCTCTAGTCAAACAGAACCAGTATGGAGATGCTTGGGAAGAGTAACAAGGTCCTGCAGAATCTGCCTAGACTTCTGACGCTGTGCTGGTGTCATCGCTATCAGGCCACAGTCATAAATAAAGGCTTTTGTTGTGTCACCCAGAATGTTTTAACGCATCCTGTTTTCAAAGGCAATTCAGTCCTTCTCAAGGCAGACGGCATTGTTTATACCTGCATTTTTTTTGTTCCATAGCTGAACTTTTAGGAGAGAGATGTAGCCTGTCATGGCCTTCTATTTTCACTGATCAGGTTTTATGATTCCATATATAGCTCTTGTGATCGAGATCTCTATACAGCTGGCTGGATCAAGCTGCAGTCCAAAAACATCTAGTCCACTTATGAACTTAAGATTCTTTTGAAGTGGTTAACTTAATTTGGTACCTCAGATGGATATTAAATCCTTACTTTGGATTTCCTCTGCTTTTTGTCTGACAGTCAGCCAAAATAACCTTTTGCTTTATGTAACTTTGTTTAATGTGATTTAAAAAAAATATGCTTAATAAAACCAAATTGGTTGTTCATGAAGCAGCTGTGTCTTTTTAGGTCATGTTTATATGATACCCTGGCCCAAATTCATGGTCAGTTTTTGATCTGGTGCTCCTTCAATGAGACCAAAGCATTTATTATTGTCCTCATCTAGGACCATTTAAAACCTTTAAAACCCATGTGATGTGCTATGTCATTGCACCGCCAACAAACAGCGTCCACCCCGCAATGATCCACATATTTTGTAACATCGGCGCTGGTATGAACAGCCCAGCAGGAAATGAATGTCTTCCCAAAACAGCCGAGTAGGAAAACTGCTGTGCACCCTGTCCCACTTTGTTATTCCAAAAGCACGATTCGTAAATGTCTTAACCCGTCAGACTGTATATAATACAAAGTTTGTCATTTTTGCCATTTTACGTTTGTACCTGTTTCCAAATAACTCTTATTTTACGTGGAGACGATTTTTTTGTAAATAATTTAGGAAAAAAGCTGATGAGCCATAACATTATTACCAGCAGCCTAATATTGAGGTGGCGCCTCCATTGGGCGAGGGATGGAATAAACACGCTCAGGATCCCTTTAAAATCAACAGCCATTCGTAATCCACTGTCACCTTACTGTTGCATTCTTTCACTCTTGTTGGTAGATAAAGATGATTAAGCAAGAGACGCTCGGTTTAGTAACGTTTCAACGCCCTTCCCAGCGGGACCCAGCCGGAGACTACATTTCCCAAGATGCACCGCTCACGTGACTCTGTCTTGTGACCCGCGTGTTGGTCGACGGCAGCAGTTTCGACAGCTTCACTGGCACCTAAGGCATCAGGAGCCAGCAAGTGGTCAGAAAGTTAATATCCTTACTGTCCTTGCTGTCGCCATCGTCGCAGGTTCCTTAACGAGTTCTGCCGCGATCTCGGTCCAAGATGGAAAAACCGTGGAAGAGGCTTACGGGTCTTGTGGCCGCCACATTCACTCCTCTGACAGCCCAGGGGTGAGCGTCTTCTGCTACCGGTGGAGCGTCCGATTGCTCTTCTGTCGTTTGATTTCTATGTACTTTTTGCATAAGGGAGGTGGACCTCTCCGTGGTGGAGCCGTACGCCGAGTACTTGGTGCAGAAGCAGGGGGTGAAGCAGGTCTTCTGTGAGTATCTTCTTCTGTCTCACGTCCAGCCATTCAATTTTTTTTATAAACAAAACCAGTGTCATAAAATTGCAGTACAAAGGAGTAGACGTGCAGCACAGCAAAGCTGTAAAGAATGAGACACAGTGAAATGCACCCCGAACCACTCTGTTCTGACTGTGCATAGTCAAAGCAATAGTTATAGAATTCAATAAAACAGAGTAAAAGGAGAATAAGGCTAATAAAAAAATTGTAAAACAGTAGGCAAGCAATATATTTATGTTCAATGAGAACATGAGACACAGACATCATGGGTTGTGGTTATGTATTCTGCTTAAGTATGTTTTGCATAGATTGACCGGCGTAACAGTAAGAGATAGCAGTAGACAATTGTAAACATTCAGATGGTCGGGGTTTGAGGTGGGAGGTGTGGTGACCTGAGTCTCTCAGTGCTGGCCATGACACCCCAAAACAGGCTGTTGTTGGGGTGTGTTTTGTCCTCAATAACTTTGATTTCCCGGGTCTTACATCTGCTAGAGTAAATGGCAATTTAAACTAAATACATTTACAAGAATTTAGCAAATGGACAACAAATAAGCGAGCACCCCCCAATTTAAAATAGGTGAATAAATAGTACCTGTTATTCACCCAACACTTTTTCCTTGAGACCATATGCTAATTTCTCTGGTGGCAATGAGTAGGTAATCTGTGCCTGCCACAGATTTCTGGCTCGAACCAAAGTAACAGATTAGAATTTTTAAACAGGCAGTTCAATTAATTAAAATTCCTATCTAAAAAATTAATAGAGATTTCAGCTAATATATAGTAGACATTTTTCTTACCAGTTATCAAGATGTAAACTGCCTTTCCAGATCTGTAAGATCTGGGCTTCCCAATGAAGGCAGTGATTGTAAAATGTGTCTGATTTGTAGAAATCTTTTAACATTTTTTCCTGAATCCGTCAGGCAGTTGGTATATTTTGTGTGTGTTTATCACCAGTGAATGGCACCACTGGGGAAAGTGTGTCCCTGAGTGTGGAGGAAAGGAAGCGGCTGGCGGAGGAGTGGTGTAAGATTGGGAAGGGCAGGTATGTACATCATCCCCATACCGCCGCACATTTTCAAACATTTAGCGGTGGCATTCGCGTGAGCTGTGTATGTACGGTCGTACTGTCAGACTCGACCAGGTGGTTGTCCACGTCGGCTGCCCAAGTCTCAAGGATTCCAGGGAACTGGTGAGTCAGACTGGTTCATATGACAGAAAAGGTGTCTCTGTTAAGGGAAGGATGAATTTTGACTCGTGTTTCTGAACAGGCACAGCATGCGGCTGCTGCAGGGGCTGACGGGATTGCCGTGATCTCCCCCTCGTTCTTTAAACCATCTAGTTCAAGTATGGAGATGCCCTTTTAGTTCAAGGAACCATTTAAATTCACTTATACACACCGGCTGAAACTCTAGGGACAGCAGACACACAAGCAGAGCCACGATAAACTTGTATCAAATTTTAACGCACATTCTATTAACGTCATCATGTTTTGTCCTGTTCTGTCTGTTTGTGGCAGCTGCTCTGAGGATGTTCCTTAAAGAGATTGCTGCTGCGGCTCCATGTCTTCCTTTTTATTACTACCACATCCCATCAATGACCAGCGTCCACTGTAAGACCCCCTGCCCTCGTCTGTTGTCTTCTAGACATTTTCATTTACCAGACGTCCTTATCCAGTTAGTAGTTACAGGGACTGTCCCACCTGAGACACTCGGGGTTAGGTGTCTTGCTCAGGGACACAATGGTAGTAAGTGGGGACTTTGTGGTTTTCTGGTTCATAGGCGAGTGTCTCACACACTCCGCTACTACCACCCTAGAATTATATCACTTAGCCTAAATAAGTCAAACATTTACAGCATTTTGCAGGCGCTTTGAAGTCCACATCTGTTCAGCTAGTCTTAAAAATCAATCATTTATAAATGCGAGACATAAACTCTCCACTTTTCCAGGACCTGGATTGGGAAACCTAGTTCAGGATGTTGCATGTTCCTTTTCATTCCAGTGCCTGCCAGAGATGTGGTACGGGGCATAGAGAAAGAGATCCCTTCGTTCCGAGGAGTGAAGTTCAGCGACCAGGACCTGCTGGACTTTGGTCAGTGTGTCAGTAGCTGCCCCTCGGACTGGTCACTCCTCTATGGCGTGGATGAGGTTGGTCAGACGTGTGCCGCCGCTCCTCCTCTCTTACAGATGAACAACTTCTGACCATGTTGAACCATGTGACCACCTCTTCTTCTTCTTCACTGCGTGTTGTACTGGTGTAGCTATGCACGTGACGAATAAAAATCTTGAATCTTCTAGCAACTGCTGGGGGCCCTGGCCATGGGCGCGACTGGGGCAGTGGGCAGGTAAGACCACACAGTGCGTACAGGTGACTGGAAACTGTGACGAAACGTCTCCTTGTTCAGTGTGATGCTGTCATGCGTCCTCTAGAAAAAAAATTTAAATGAAAGAGATGCCTCATACTGTCCCCGTAACTCTTTCACCTGTACGTCGGCTCAGCACGTATAACTACCTGGGCAGGAAGGTGGACCACATGCTGTTGGCGTTTAATAAAGGCGATCTGGTGCAGGCACGGGCCGTGCAGGTACTGGGTCCATGCGCGGCTTCTTCTTTTCGCCACACTGCTGTATGAACCACCTTTCCTCATCATTTTTTCCTTTCAAGTGTCAACTGCAAGAGTTCCTGTCATTTGCCATTGGACATGGTGAGCACTTAAACAAGGCGCAGTTGAAACCAAAAGTTTACATACACTGTTTAAAGGCAATTCTAAAAATGCTAATTTAATTTATGTAAACTCTCACACATTATTTTGACATTTAGCAAATATAAATTATTTTGGGAATCCGAACGGGCCTAAAACTGAAATGGTTTTGTATGATTTAATATCAGACAGTAAGAAAAGGAAAAAAAAGTTAGACGTAAACTTTTGGTTTCAGCTGTATATTTAACAGAGATGTCAGGCTCATCCGTGGATTTTGGTAATAAACTCTCCTGCTGGCTCCACAGGGTTTGGGTTGCCCATGAATAAGCAGCTGATGAGCGAAGTTTCCGGTCTGCCTCTGGGACCCCCGCGCCTGCCACTGTTGCCCTGCCCTGAACAGGACGTCAGAGCCGTTGTGGGGAAACTTCTGTCTATTTTGGGGGAGGAGTGATTGAGTGGTTAAGAAAACTTTCCTGACTTTGAGGCTAGATACTATAAACACACCGTGTACAATCAACTGAACACACTCCACACACAAGTCCCTCCCCTCATATATCACGTCTGAATCGTTTCCCTTTTTTTTCCCAATTGTGTCGTTCCTGAACGTGTTTGTGTGCTGAACAGTATTTCAAACGAATTCAAGTAAAGAAGGGTACCAGCCGATCCCAGGCAGGGCCTTGGGTATATCGGCTGAATGAAAGTAATTTTGTAGTTTTTAAAAGTGCAGTGTATTTCATCGAGGACTTTGCACTGGGACAACAGTACAGCATCCGTCTTGGTATTCACTCCTTGTATTAAATGTTTTTCATTTTGGAATAAAAAAAAGGGAAATTAGTGTGCACTGGATTGCCTGTGGTCAGAAGGCATCATCTGGCTGCCTGTTTATTTAGACACGCTGTCTGTACTCTTTTATTCTGAAGTGAGCACATGAGATCAACTCCAAGAAAAAGTCTCATGAGAAATAGATTTTCTGACACCACCACAAGAGGGCGAGCTCTAAACAGAAATTCCTCCCCTGCCATGATATTCTTTATGGAACCCGTACGATGTTTATAATGTTTTATACCAAGCAGCAGTGCCGGTCCGTGGAATAGTCAATATAGGCAAATGCTAAGGGCACCATCCATCCAGAGGGCGCCACAAACGGTGGAAGAAAAAAAGTGTCTAACTTTAGTTGGCATTAATGTGTCTTAATATGAAAAGAGCAAGCCAAAATGAATTTACCTGCGTAGCAAAGCCTATTAAGTAGTAGCGGTATCAGGCCACAACAGCACAGCCCACTTCCCCCTCCACTACGGCAAGCCAACTGGGCGAATAATCTTTACAGCACGTTTTTAAAGGCAATGCCATAAAAAAAAACATTTTGTTGCATTTTACGCCACTTAGTGGCTGGGCAGTGGAGGCCTAGCGGTTAAAGAACCAGGTTGCTGGTTCAAATCCCTGATGTGCCACTGAACAAAGCACCGTTCCCACACACTGCTGGCCACTGGTCAATAAGGGTGATGATTAAAAGCAGAGGACACATTTTGTTGTGTCACCATGTGCTGTGTTGTAAGACAATCGCTTCACTTTCAACGCCATTGGGCGTTCACATGCAAACAACGCCTTTAACCACTCAAGTGTCATTTTACATTTTCAGCATTTATCAGACGCCCTTAACCAGAGCGACTTACAATCAGTAGTTACAGGGACAGTCCCCCCCTGGAGACACTCAGGGTTAAGTGTCTTGCTCAGGGACACAATGGTTTGTAAATGGGATTTGAACCCGCGTCTTCTGGTTCATAGGCGAGCGTGTTACCCACTAGGCTACTGTCACCCAGGGTGGTGTAAAAAGTGCCGTTCTGGCTGCAACAATTCCCCCAACACACACAAATCTTGCCTTGGGCAAGCATGGTTCAGCTCGAATCCAAAAAGTGTTCAGTCTTAGAGTCCTGTTTTTTAGCAAACATTTTTCATATAAACTTTACCTTACATTTACCTAACCACAGTAGTTGGGCGTGGTCTCCTTAAAGAGGTACCGTCACTTACGTTGATTGGATGATGTCAAATTACAAAGAGTGATTAAACTGGTGCTGATGCCTTCCAGGATCAGACGAGACTTTCAGAGTGGTCAATGACATCCAGGCCATCTCCAATCTCACCTCCTTACCCACCTGGTCGAGGAAGATGGCGGAGAAGAAGCACGGATAGATGCAGGCCCCGATTCTGCACTGCAAAACTTTTATTCAACTTGTAGAAAAAGAAAATTAATTTTTTTCCAGATTGTTTCCAGTTAAGCACGAATCCACCCAAATAAAACTGAGAAGAAGGGAAAAAACTCCTTTTGTAGGCTTTGTAATCCTTCACACTCCAAGCAAAGTCTAGGCTCTTTTGAAGGAGACATAAAAGGTGAACGATAAATTACAATTTCAATACGACCTGCAGTATAACGAATTCAGAAGAACAGAGACAGAGCGGTGGGGCAAATTATTCCACAGTTCAGGGTCAGAACTCCTCTCCGTTTGATAAGCCGGGCCGAGTCCCTGAAAAACCCAATTTCGCCCAGTCTTTCAGTTAAATTGTCGCATTTTCCAGTCACCAAGTGATAAAGAAGTCCTTGGGTTTAGATAAAAGCATTCAAAGCCAAAGAAGACAAAGCGCTTACTTGAATTATACTTGAACTACTTAACCCGGGGTGGCCGGTCAACGCACAGCGATAATGCTACAAAAACCCAGGTCCTGTTTTATTATTATTATTATTATTATTATTATTATTTTAATAACGTGCTCTTCCCGACACGGACCGGACGAAAGGGCGGAACCATTAACGCGAGCGCCGCCGGACACCTTTGGTCGGCGCACCACGCATTTCCGGCCAGCTCAGCGCCCGCTCCGCTGCGCTCCTGTCGTCGTCTGTCCCGTCATCTTCCCCGCAGGTGAGAGCCCCTCCACGCCGCGATGGTGCTGCTGACCATGATCGCGCGTCTGGCGGACGGCCTGCCGCTCGCCGCCTCCATGCAGGAGGACGAACAGGTACGAATGTATGAATGTGACCGTCGGTTATCGGTTTAAACGAGAGGAAATCGGTGAAAGGCGAACTTCCCGCGCCTGTAATTGGCCCCGTGGTCAACATGCATCACGTCGGCATAATAAAGTCTGATTTCGTGCGACGTCATGTCGTCGCCGGAGATGAAGTTTGGATTCCTGCATTCCATCCGATCGGCGATATTGACCTGATCATTCTGTCCAATCAGCACACAGCAAAAAGTCAATGATTACGGGGTCCCCTAGTATGGAAACGCGACTTTGTGAGATGATTTAACATCAGCATCGAGCCTGTCGATGATCCTGCAGGGGCTAGAAATGGCTGTAAATCGTGTTTTGGTCATTCTGCTTCACTGTTCAGGGAGCAGCAGCTCAGACGGTCGGATCTGTAATTTGTCCCCCTTATGACGTCATACGGGGGACGTGGCAATGACGTCATTTCTGCGAGTTCCCGCCTCTCTCCTCCTCTTTAGCATTTAAAGCTACAGACACCAAAACAGCACATCCTGGGAAATCTCATTGTGGGACTGGGACTTTGATGTCTTCAGTGAGAATCTAACCGTGTAAATGGTCATGAAATAAAACACGTTGAATGAGAAGGTGTGTCCAAACTTTTGGCCAGCACTGTATATTACAGAGTGAGCACTCGACAGATACCAAAGGGAAATTCTGTTGGTTTTTTTTTTTTTTTTTTTTTTATAAATGTTGCCTTGAGGTGACGCTAGATGTGTTGACAAGATGACTACTGCGCCGTCTATCGTGGATTTAATGTTCTGCGTCTAACGTGTCTCTTTTCTCACCTTCTCCACTGCTTTCACTTAGGGGAGTGAAAAGGTTGGTGTGTCCCGTTTTTCCTGTGCGTTTTGCGTCCATCCTCCCTTGTTTGTTTAAGTGTAGTGTCCTGGTAGGGCTGGTAATCTGATCGCTCAGGTATTGTTACCGCAGGTGTTATTTCCTTTTAGTTAGTTTATCTGCTGTCACCCGTCATCAGAGTTAAAGGTGTTGTTGGGAGACTGAAGCCCAGCCATCCTCCGTTCAGAGACTTCTCATTTCTCTTCATTTTGACGCGCGTCCGCGCACCAGGGACTTGTGTGATGCCATCTCTGCGTTGTGCTCTGTGTGCAGTTGGGCAGGGATCTCCAGCAGTACCAGAGCCAGGCCAAGCAGCTCTTCCGGAAGCTGAACGAGCAGAGTCCCACCCGCTGCACTCTGGAGGCAGGATCCATGGCCTTTCAGTGAGTTTCCCCCTTAACCCAGCTAACCGCTGAAGCGCCACGCTGCATCTTCTGAAAGGGGTGTGTGTTTTCTCTCTCAGCTATGTCATAGAAAAGGGGGTGTGCTACCTGGTGCTTTGTGAAGCAGGGTTCCCCAAAAAGCTGGCCTTCGCTTATTTAGAAGACCTGCAGGCCGAGTTCCACGAGCAGCACGGGAAGAAGGTTCCCACCGTCTCTCGGCCGTACTCCTTCATTGAGTTCGGTAAGGGGGGGGGGGGGGGGGGACACACGAATTGCAAATCCGGCAGAACCGCCGCGCTGTGATAGTGTGACCTAGTGGTGTAATTACAAATCCAAACATTTACAGCATTTATAAGACGCCCTAATCCAGAGCGACTTACAATCAGTAGTTACAGGAACAGTACCCCCCTGGAGACACTCAGGGTTAAGTGTCTTGCTCAGGGACACGATGGTAGTAAGTGGGATTTGAACCTGGGTCTTCTGGTTCATAGGCGAGTGTGTTACCCACTAGGCTACTACCACGCTGCAAACAATGAAGCAAGAAAGGGACACATCACCCAGTGAAATGTGGTCTCTGCTTTTAACCCGTCCCCTGAGGTGAGCAGTGTGTGGGGACAGTTCTTTGCTTAGTGGCACCTTGGCGGTTCGGGATTCGAACCGGCAACCTTCCAATTACGAGTCCGTTTCCTCGCCCGCTAGGCCAACCACTGCCCCACAAGACACTTAACCCTGAGTGTTTCCAGGGGGACTGTCCCTGTCACTAATGATTGAAAGGCGTCCTGGACCAGGGTGTCTGGTAAATGTCCAAGTGGTCACGTCCCACCTCCACGCTTGCTGGGAGGAGAGCTGTCTACGACAGAACAAAATTTATTTGAATAAAAAGTTGATGGTGTAAACATTGTCTCTTATGGTCTTTATGGAAATCTATATATTTTTTCGTGATCTTGTTGCTGAACAGACACTTACATCCAGAAAACCAAGAAGTCCTACATTGACAGTCGAGCTCGCAGGAACCTGGGCAGCATCAACACAGAGCTGCAGGACGTGCAGAGGATCATGGTGGCGAACATCGAGGAGGTTCTGCAGCGAGGAGAAGCCTTGTCTGGTAAGGGCCTGTTCTTCTAATTGGACTGACGCCTTTGCTGTAAATGCAGCGAAGGTCGACTGTCCAGTCTGATCTGTCCCTTTCTGTTCCCTTTCCTCACCCCCCCAGCTTTAGACTCGAAGGCTAGTAACCTGTCCAGCCTGTCCAAGAAGTACCGGAGCGACGCCAAGTACCTGAACACGCGCTCCACCTACGCCAAACTCGCCGCCGGCGCGGTCTTTTTCGTCATGCTTATTGTCTATGTGCGCTTCTGGTGGCTCTGAGGAGGACAAGGACGGCAGAACGGGGCTTTTAGACGAAGACATGACAGCAAGCAAAAGACAAACCTAAAATTTCCATCTTATTCAGTATAAAACCCCCCCCCCCCAGCCCCCCACCAGAAAAGGACTACAAATGCAATTATTCACGTTTAAACTGTTTTATTAACAGATTGTGTGTGCGTGCTGCAGTCTGAGAGCATGCGACGGAGGAAGTGTGCGTTTTCCTGTACACGTTTAGCGGAACTGTAAAGACATGTCTGTTTCGTTCGCCGCGCCGCAGTACGGCGAAACCTCGGTCTCGCCTGCCCTCGGAGGGCGTCTGGAGCTCTGCAGACCCCCCTCCCAGTTGGTGGTCCCGTCGTGCGGGGCCTTTAATGAAAGGGGTAGTTGTGTTGCGTTTGCGGAAGTGAGAGCTCCTGCTGTAAAACTCAGATGCCCTTGATCGCCCCGCCGGTTTCGGATTCGGTCGTGTAACCCGCCGTGTGTCTCACCTTTTCTCAGTAACCTTTTTTTTCTGGATGAAAAATATGTTATAAATGTAGTCAAAATGTGTTCCTTTACTGACTTGGGAATAAATATAGAACTGTTGATTTCAATGTTTTTGGTTAAATATCATTTTAAGGACACAGACTGAAGAATATGCATTTGGTGTGGGAATCAAATACTACAAATTGAATAAATTAACATTTGAGTTTACACTTGTTGTGGTCATTATCAACCAGCAGGGGGGGGCGCTACACCAGATTTACAAACCATTTACTTCCAGGCCGCTGCTTCTGTGAAGAACATCTACGGCGTTTACCAGAACCCCTTATTCAGAGCGTCTTACAATCAGTAGTTACAGGGACAGTCCCCCCCTGGAGACACTCAAGGTTAAGTGTCTTGCTCAGGGACACGATGGTAGTAAGTGGGATTTGAACCGGGGTCTTCTGGTTCATAGGCGAGTGTGTTACCCACTAGGCTACATCCAAGAAAAGGTGGGACGTGGATGCTGGTCCCGTCGGAACAGAGAACCGGTGTTGGCCGTGTGGGGCACTGTCTGCACAGGAAGTGGGCATTGCATGAGAGTGAAGTAGTGCTGGTAGCGTGCAGAGCTAACCACAGGGCACATGCTCAACTTTTCACCTCTTAGTTGCGTTCTTTAAAGGAAGTCAGAAGTCAGAGCCTGCTGGCCTGTGTTCTGGGGCAAAGTCATGGTGGCCAGATGGTGCAATCAAATCACATGCAGAGCTGATCTATTCAATGAAAGTTTTTTTTTTTTTTTTTTATGAAGCATTGTGTGACTAACTCAATACATCATATTCAACTTTGATGTAATGTCCTTAAAATAAGTCAAAATGAGGCTCAGTAGTGTGTGTGGCCTCCACGTGCCTGTATGACCTTCCTACAACACCTGGGCATGATCCTGATGAGGTGGTGGATGGTCTTCTGAGGGATCTTCTCCCAGACCTGGACTAAAGCGTCCCCCAACTCCTGGACAGTCTGTGGTGCAATGGCATTGGTGGATGGAGTGGGACATGATGTTCCAGATGCTCTATTAGATTCATGTCTGGGGAACGGGCGGGCCAGTCCATAGCATCAATGCCTTCGACTTGCAGGAACTGCTGACACATTCCAGCGTCTCCCGATTCTGTCACGTCTGTCACATGTGCTCAGTGTGAACCTGCTTTCATCTGTATGAAAGTACAGGGCGCCAGTTGCGAATTTGCCAATATTGGTGTTCTCTGGCAAATACCAAAGCAGACACATGCACATTTGTGGCCTCCTTGAGGTCATTTTGCAGGGTTCTGGCAGTGCTCCTCCTGTAGCAGTTCTGCTGCTGGGTTGTTGTCCTCCTACAACCTCCTCCATGACTCCTGGTAGCACCTCCGTGCTCTGGACACTACGCTGACAGATACAGCAAACCTTCTTGCCATGGCTCGCATTGATGTGCCATCCTGGATGAGCTGCACTACCTGAGCCACTTGTGTGGTTCTAGACTCCGTCTCATGCAACCACTAGAGTTAAAGCAGCACCGGCATTCAAAAGTGACCAAAGCATCAGCCAGAAAGCACAGGAACTGAGAAGTGGTCTGTGGTCACCACCTGCAAGACCACGCCTTTATTGGGGACCTCTTGATAATTGCCTATAATTTCCATCTGTTGTCTATTCCATTTGCACAACTGCTTGTGAAACTGATCATCAATCAGAGTTGCTTCCTAAGTGGACATTTCGATTTCGCATTTGTGCGATTGACTTTGAGTTACACTGTGTTGTTTAAGCGTTGTAGCAGTGTAGTTTAAAATGGACTTTTCAGACAAAAATGTTCCAATCCACACATACAAACCGTTGCTTGTTTAATGCGGCGAGTGCACCAGGATGAGGCCAGGATGAAAATATGCGCAGATATCGAGCCAGAGATGCGAGGTTAGGAGCTGCGCTGAGAAAGATGGAGAGTACAGATAAAGACAGAGGAACACACTGTTGGGTTCCTCGTCTTTTTCCCTTCCTCACCATGTTACCATGGTAGCAGGCGGTGCATGACCGTCATGTGAAAACGAAGCTGATTGGATTAAAATACTTTGTGTGATCAGGGGTCGGGAATACTGTGCACACACTAAACACCATAAACTCATTACACGCACACAGACACACACACACACACACACTCTAGCGTATGGCACGCTGTAGAAAACGGAACAAAAGCTCTGAAACGCCTGCATCTTCCTGACTGCTGCCTTTAAAGTATCAGGCCCAGAGCTGTCCTCTTGAAGCTGCGTGTGAACCTGGTTCCATGCTGGAGCTGACAATTAGAGGTCATATTCTGAGCCGAAAGAAAGTTATTATATATATATATTTATCATAAAATGCTATATTACTAAATGCCTGTTATCAGACCTATATCATGTTGCACGTATTATATCATATCATATCATTCCACCGGTGGGTAAATGCTTCCGACATGTCATCATCAGTGAAAATATAAAAAATTTGTATCATTTGACATCAAGACACTGGATTTTTATTTTGAACCTCACAGGTGCTAAAAGACACGAGCAGCCCAGAAAACACTCCCTTCACGTGGCACTCCCCCAGAGACCCTACTGAACTGTGCACGCAATGCATGCTGGTACTAATCCACAGTATGTAAAGATGAATCCTCACTACGTGACTGCAAAATATTATACTGCTGTTAGAGTTGGTTTACTCCTCATAGAGTTGTAAACACTCTATCTAGGTTAAAATAGCTTTACTCTGAAATACTGACACTCCATTTTTTACTGGTTAATAAGGCTGCATGAGGTCCTGTTGTGAAATTGCATGATCCTCCGTCGCTCCTCAGCTTCCCGGGTGTCTCCCGCTTTCCTCTTGTTCCTCTTCTCTCACGCTCCCCCTCTCCCGAGCCGAGAGTGACAGCAGCTGTATGGCAGTGGCCAGGGGTTGTAAAAGTGGAGGCCGAAAGAGGAAGTCGGGGAGGTCTGGTGAGTTATTGCCCCCTACGTACACACAGGGGGCCTGGGAACGGTCCTCTTCTCACGCGGGGTCAGATGGGGCACCGGCCCTGTCACCTGCATCTTCAGGGAGGTGATGGAGAGCAACCAGGCGCAGCTTCAGGATTCAACAGGTTCTGCGCCATGCACCGTACCACTCAGCCTCGCAGGGTTTTAAGTTGCCAGTAGAAGACTAGGCCATATTTTAAAAAATCAGTTCGAAAATGAGATCAGTGGGCGGATCAGTAACAGCGTATGAATGAAATCAAGTCTTTTGAGTCTACAGACCAAATAGAGGAGAAGGAAGCTTCAGATATTTTTCTGCTGTGCTCTTCACACTGCCCTTATTTCTTTCATTTGTGTTTGTGCAACTGGAAGGTGTTGCAAAAAAGTCCCACGCAGGCCCTGACATCGACTCAGGTTTATTAATAGGGTCATATCAGGGTGTCGGTGAAAGAGAGAGGCCTGAAGTGTGAATGCCGGTCATGCCTGCTCTCTCGCAGCTTGTGAATTTATGACACGGTTAACCCCGCGCTGGGGGCGCGCCATGCACACTCACTTTGCACTTTCCCTCCGTCTCATTCCCAAGCGCGCATTCGTGTTCACACGTACACAAAGCATGTGTCAGACACGCAGTCGGGCGAGTGAGCAAAACAAACGCCGATGTCAGGGTTCGTAACGATCGTGGTCCCCACAGCTTGTTTTTAAATCATCTCATCATCAAATCAACTCGTGACATTATGGGGCCTTCACGATTTCACAGATTACAGGTATTGGCAAGATTTGCGAGGTTCACGCGCCACTGTGCCGAACAATCTGACGTATGATGAAACTTACAGAGCTGTGCTTGAGAGGATCAGATCTTCTACTTAGAATTAAAGCACCTTTTAAAATTTTTACCTGGACATCATGGTGATTTCACAGATCTGCACTTCAGGCTCAGATGAAAGGGCTGCTGGGTATCCGGTGTTTTGCTTTTAAATACTCAATTTTACTGTGTAAATGGATGGTGTGGCACAAGCGAACGTGTCCAGCACAGTAATTCCAGGGCTGAAACCGGCCAGTCAGAAGTTTAGGGGACGAGAAGAGAGAGTGGCAGTGATCCACCACAGTTCCAGGGTCGTGCCACTGACCCGGTGACTCCACGTGACCCCATCATTCTCCTGCCCATTTCTGTCACATTAATTACATGAAAACAAACACACCCTGACCCCCCGATGTCTGCAGACCGGGCCTGGTGACCAGAGCCGGGTCCACAGTTTACATCTTCAGGTGGCCACCTATAAATACCCCCAAGGAAACCCGGCCTGCAAATCCGTGCTTTTCCCACGAACCAGTATAAATAGCCCAGCGCAGCGTGACCCCACACACAACGTCCCATCTACCCCCCACCTGTTCCTGCCCACACCTCAGGCCTCCCTTCCTTCCACAAGTCTCCTCGCTCCTTCCCTCACCCAGCTTCGCAGTGTGCCAGCGCTGAGCAGGCCTCGCATTCTGACCGAGCGTCACCCTCGACCTCCACGGAGGTCTGGCAGCTACCAACGACGAAGTCACACAAAGCAGCGGGCTCAGGGAAACGTTCCTGCTGGAGTCGGTGTCACAGTATCTGTTCCGAGATCAAAGTCTTTATCTTCAGCGCTCCATGCTGTCCTTCTCACGCAGACAGCCAGCGAACCGCGATGCGTGAGCGCATAACGGCTCACAAAGCAAGTTTCCACATCAAATGTGAAATCTGACAGCGCGCAGCACCTTCCAATGCAGTTTCCACTGCAGCACTCACCTGTCACCAATGCAGCGGTGACGTTTTCTTTCCTATTTTGGCTTCATGTCTCAGTTTCTGACGTGCTGGAGACTTTTTTTTTTAGTTTGTTCAGTTCACAGCTAAATGTTCATCACGTGAGAGCATACAGTCTCAAATATCTTCCATGTGAATCCAATTTATTAAGCTTATCTTTATTACTAAACAGCATAACATTTTATCATAGCACAACACCTATAAACCATGAAATGATAAAAAATTATATATGTTAAAAATGAAAGAATTTTGTAAAAATGTAATCTTTGACCACACTCTAAAGTTGAATTTTGACCATTATCCCGTATTCAGATGTGCACCCATTCACCTTTTTTGTAGAAATGTTATCCAACCTGTTGTCCACTCTTAACATCCCCTGCTGTGTGCATGTTATTTGTCCAATAAACAAAAATGATGGAAAAGATGAACACTACACTACACCTAAACCTGAGCTGAGACTGGGGAAGGCCCTCTGAGAGACGGACTCACCAGCCTCTCGCTGCTCTGTAATGAACGTAATCGCTCTCCTCGTGCTGCACATTCCCTCTGCTTTTTCTAGTACGTAGAAAGCGGTCCGCATTTCCCGGGGGAAATGTAGAGAGGTCGGGGAGGCTGAGAGATAATCTGCCCTAAATATACCCCCCTTGCTTCCTGTCACCCATCTCCCCTTTCATTTCAAGACAGCATTAGACAGGCAACACTTCCGACAAGGCGTAAAACTGTGCCAAGGCTTGTGGGCACAGATGCTTGGGGCATTATCACCTGAAGACAGACTATCTGGCCATGCTAGAGGAAGCATGCAGCCAACACTGTTTCCTTCCGTCTCAGCGCTCGCCTCGGATATCAGCTCTTCTCAGCCCGCCCCTCTCCCTCCTGATCTTTAAACCAGCTTCCTTCTGGAATGATGGGGCAGTGATTTGGCTCGTCATAATTCCCATGCTCATGGAAACCAAAGCCTAGGCAATTACACTCCACTCGTCTCCCTGGTAAACGTATATCGTCCCTTTATCGGCCCTGTGACGCGCATGACCAGCCGAGTAAATCTCCACTGGCAGGCAGATTGCTGACTTTAAATCTCCCGAGGTTTGTAAAAAGTGTCGTGGTTTCTTGACATAATGCACGCTTGTACGCACAACTTATCAGCAGTTTAATTTATTGCTGAATGTGGAAAAAAAAATCACAGTTCTGTAGACGCATGACAATGTATGACTTTTTTTATTTGACAAAACAGGCCAACATCAACATCATTTTATTTTATGACACAATCAATTGTGAAATTAGATGTGACAAAGTTACAAGTGTTTCTAAAAACCTCATAGACCCACATCACATGCAAGCCGTAAGGAAATCTTAACTTCTTAAATAGCCTTGGCAGCAAAGTGTTAGAAATGAAATTATATTTCTGCATAATCATGCAAAACACAACTGTGCATATGATGCAACATGCATATTATCCAGTCAATAAAAACCCAAATGCCACATTCATAGTCATGCATTTACACACATTCATATTTCTCCATGAAAAATGCATGGTGAAGTGGATCTTATTTCATGGTTACGTGTTCTTTCCAATGCAGAGTGCTTTGTCTGAACTTCGTAACGCAGACATCTTCAGAATCGAACGCACAGCGCACATACAGTGCGCATGTATGCGTCATTCTTCACAGATTAAACGAATCCTCAACGCCATCGATTCTAAAAACACAAATGTCGCATAGTCGGTGGATTTAAGGGTTCGATCTGAGTCGCTGAAGGGGTTAACTTGAGTCATACGGAGAAGTTGAAAATAAGTAAAAAATTCCTCCGCCGCGGCAAGAGGGGAAAAAAAAAAAGTTTTAGGTGTAATTTTTTTTTTTTACTTTTCGCTCGCGTATGTTAAAATCTCCGCCCTCGGTCCACGCAGCGCGGTCGCGGGCGTCCGCTGACAGATTTACTGCCGACGCGACGGCGCCGAGTCGCGTTCGAGCGCAGAAAGTAGTCCCAGGCGGCGGGGCGGGCGGAGGCGCACGGCGCAGACCGAGAGCGTGGCGTGGCGCGGCGCGGCGCCTCAGGTCTCCTCACGGCCGGGAGGGAAACGCGTGAAGACCGGGCAGAGTTGCGGCGGAAAGGCGGCCGAAACGCGTCGTTCCCGGAGAGAACGTCTGGTTTTTTTTTGTTTTCTTTTCGCCGACCCGAGCTGTTTGTTTCGGCGCCTTTTTAATTTTATTTCCCCCGAGCGTCGCTTGAGAGACTCTATGTGGATTTCGGAGAGAACATGGGCCAGTTTCCCGGTATCGGTTCGGGCAAAATTCTACTCCTGCTCGCCTCCTGCCTCGTCCGGCTCTCGTCAGGTAGGAGCGACCCCCCTTTCCCCTCTTTTTTTTTTTTTTTTAAATTCTGTTGAAATCTCAGCCATTTGCCGCACGGCGCGGTCCGCATTTCTCCGCGCAGCCGTGACATTTTCAACTTTTTTTAATCCTCTGGTCTTCTGACTAACTTCATTCTACCCGCTCGCAGTTCTTCTACAACAAAAACCTTTTTCCTCAGGGTTCGTTAACTTAGTTGAACAATTTCTCCGCATTTTGTGATTGTTAAATGTATATGGTTTTTTTTTTAACAGTACCTCGTTTTTTTTGGTCCTTTATAAAAAAAAAAAAAAACAGAACCATTTAAAAAAAATCCCTCTTTGGCTTTTTATTTTTACGAAGTCGTGCAGTTGTAGGTTTACTTCACCACAGCAGCAGAACCCTTGCGGCCTGGAAAGATGCTTCATGATCAGAAAATGTGATGAAGCGATTAAAACACACACAAAAAAAGTAAAAATCTTCCAGCTCTTCCTGGAGGCCAGCTCCGCATGTGGCTTTTCTCTTGTTGGTGGTCCTTGGACTGGAGGTTCGGCACAGCTGCCCAGATGTGGGCTGCAGCTCCATGTTATTCGGGGCGAAGGAGAAGAAGAGGGAAAAACTCAAAATGGACCCTGAGTTTCCCCTGTGCGGGACGACGTGAAAAGGGAAATGATTTTTCACTTTCGTGTTCACTCACGCTGCAGGGACGCGCTGACTTTATGGTAAATTACCCCCCCTGCCACCTAAACCCGTGCTTATAGTCAGGGCTCCGCGGCTCCAACACTACAACTTTCGCATACGACTAATCATCGTGTTTCGTTGAATCATAAGCAGCAGTCAGTTTCACTAATTTAATAGTCCACACCCATCATTCTCACTAATCAACACTGAATCATATAGAATCATATGGAAGTGTCATATTCACTAATGCATATATTTAATCGTTCACCGTCGTAATAATCACTTATCAACACGTTTCATTGAATCATATGGAAGTGTCGTATTCACTGATGCATATATTTAATTGTTCACTCCCATCATAATCACTTATCAACACGTTTCATTGAATCATATAGAAGTGTCATATTCACTGATGAATATATTTAATCGTTCACTCCCGTCATAATCACTTATCAACATGTTTTTATTGAATCATGTTACATGTGTGTCTGAATCCAGAGATCCAGCATGGTTCTAGGTCTTTTTTTTTTTTTATATTGCATGTATTATTATAATTAAGAATTTATTCTCCCTCTTATTGTGTGTTTTTGTCTGTTGAATTTCATCTGGAGGAGAGGGAAGTGAGGGGAAATGGAGACGAATCGTTGCAGGCAGGGACAACGCGGGAGGAATGTTGCTGTTGGTGTTTCGCATTCCTCGTCCACTAGCCCTCTCATGGGTTTATTGTCTTACACACACACACACAGACACAGAGACACACTTGAGCTGAAAGATAACACTGCTGCTGAGCGTGTAACCGGATGATGCAGTGTTTGTGTTGTGCCATATAACGCGGGATCCCTGCAGGCGTTTTTTTGTTTTTGTGGAACGTCCGGGTGTCCCGGGTTGTAAAAAGTGTTAACGAAAGTGTGAAAGTGAAGTGATTGTCGTTGTGAAAACACTGCAGCACGGCACAGGTGACACAACGGTGACACAACGGGCTAGCTGTGCACGGGGACAGTGCTTTGCTCAGTGGCACCTTGGTGGCTCGGGATTCGAACCGGCAACCTTCTGATTACGGGTCCGATTCCTTACCCGCTAGGCCACCACTGCCCTGGGGGACGTCACTGGCGTTCTTGTTGTGTGTATTCAGTGCCTGAACTGAACATTGTTAATAACATTGTTAATAACATTGTTAATAACATTGTTAATAACATTGTTAATAACATTGTTAATAACATTGTTAATAACATTGTTGCATTACAGGGTGGTGGAGGGATGGGACTGGAACTGATGGAACCCAGATGTGGGTCCTATGGTCACTCTACGGTCCATGATACGGTGTTGGTGTGTTGTGATTGTTCTGTGTTGAAAGTCCCGGTCACCGTGAGGCCAAGTGGCCGCCTGCGGCCCCGCCCCTGCCTGTTGTCGGGGTGTGAAATGTGATTTATGGGCGCCGCGCTCCCACCACTGCGAACACTAGCCGCTGTCAGCCTTCCGGCCCACTGCGCTGCATTGCTGAGCGCCGGCGCTGCCCACTGACGCCGGTGGTTACAGTGGCCGTCACCGTCACCCATTGTCCGGCTGGGCGTCGAGTTTCACGTTCCCGCGTTGCGGATCATTCCTCGGTTCTCTCCCACCTGATGAACCCGTGGCTCCCAGCCTGCGTTTTGGCGGCTCGTAAATCTCGCAGCAGATCTGGCAGCGGCTAGGGTGGAGGTTCATGGGAAAGGAGGACGATACAGATGTGGTTTCAGCAGAAGTCCCACCAGCACCTCTGATGAGGGGGAAATAGGGGGTGTAACCTGAGTATTTTATTAAACTTTAGAATGTCAAGGTTTTCTTATATACGTCCAAGTAAAATAAATCCATAAAATGGCGTAAATGGCGTCCATACTGTGATCACAGAATAAATATCAGCATGTGATACGGTTCCATATTTGCCAGTATTGAACGTATTGTGAAGAATTTGTTTTAGGGCATATAGTCCCAACTCGTCCGTGTACTCAGATGGAAGAAGGGGGTGGGACTTGTGTGGAGGGCTGATTGGGATTAAGAGGCAAGTTGCCTCGGCATTAAAATGTCCTGCATTCCTGCCCAGCATCACCACGGTAATCCTGGTGCCTGGGTGGCAACAGCAACCTACCAGGTATTGTGTCCGGGGTATACTGCCGGCGAATCGGGTTCTTAGTTTGTTTGTTTGTTTTAACCCTAGGCCGTAAAGTTGTCCCTCTGGCAAAAGATGGTCAAACATTTAGTTTGGTGCATTTTATTGAATGCCCCCATGGCGACTGTTTGCAGAAAGGGAGAGCAGCTGGATTCGCAGCAATTCCAGGAAACCGAGTTACTTCCTCACTCGGCGTGAACAACTTCCTTCTCCCATCCTGTTCGCTCCGCGCGCAGCGCCGAGGCACTTCCATTTGTGTGTGTACTTGCCAAGACTGTTTCATAATGACTTCCCCTTATCACTCAGTGGCTATTAGCGCTAAGCCCGCCTGTCGGCCCGCGTCTCCGCTGCAAATGGCCCCCAATAGCCGACTCCCCAGGGGCTCCCAATAACCCTCCCTGTGGCTGGCAGGGTAACGTGCCGTGCAGCTGTGTGTGTGAAGTATTTGGGGTTTTTCTTGTCCCCGCTAGGAACAAATACAGAAGAATTTAATTTCTTAAATGGAAAAATTTGGCCTTTTTGCTTGTTGCAGGTTTAGGGTCATAAAGATCTGTGTGTGTTGGGGGTTATGTTATTAGCAAAGATTTTGTGGGGACATTATGTTCCCGGAGTAAAAAGTTTGCTTTTGTTACCTAGACAGATTTTAAATGCGTACATATGTGTGTGTGTTGGCTTGACTTTCACTGTAGTTTGCAGTTATCGTTGCTTTTGTATTTATAGACTTGACTGCCTATTATCACCCACCAATCACAGTTTCCGTCAGTTTCTATTCACAAGTCTGTAACTGTTACAGCTGGACCTCTACGGCCCTATGAAATCAGTTTTATTTTTTCCATGTTTTCCGGTATAAACGTATTTATTCACCCAAAAACTGTGTGATTGTGGAGTTGGAGTTGGAGGGGGGGTTTGCAATATAACAAATCACATTTAATCACTGTTGATATTATGCTTGGGCATTTACTGCGTGGTTTTTAACGACAAACACAATTCTTCCATTTGTAAAATAAAAGTGCTTCACATTTGAAATCAACATAAAAATCATGTCAAATAAATAAACATTGCGTTTAAACAATGCATTTGCTTGCATGACCAAGAGTTTTTCGCGCTATCGTGCCTCTTCCCATTCATAAAAAAAAAAATCCTTTGAGTATTGTTCAGCTCTAAACTTAAGTAAGTAAGAGTCGAATTCCGTAGTTTTTTTGAGGACGTTGGTGTTCCAGCGACCCTTCTCGCCATAGCTGACCACGCGTTTACGTTACGTTGGTGTGCGCGAACGCTGTACAGCAGGCTGCATTGGCCAAAACTGTGAATTGTATGCAATTCTGCGTTCTACAACAGATTCCATGTTATATGTTGGATTCCACGATTCTGACCCTAGCCCTAGATATTCACTTCGTCCCAATATTTCTCTTAAGGTTTAATATCTGCACTTGGACAATGTCTCCATCTCGGTGGGCTGTTGAAAAGCGTAGCCGATTTTATTTCCCCTGCCTTCAGAAACACCAGCGCTCTGTCAGCCTGTTAAACAAAAGGGGGAAAAAATGGGTTGTTCTGGGAATCAGTTATGCACCCCTGCTGGGTAAAACGGGGTCCAATTACTTGGTTAAGGCCCACGGCGTTTCTTCTGGAAGGGAGGTTCAGCCTGACGTGGAATCGGCTTTAGTTTTTTTGTTTTTTTTTTCTTCTCGTTTGGGTTTTTGTTGATTCCATTTTATGACTTTTCCCCCACTACGTTTGAAACGGTTCTCTAAGCTCCTTCCTTTCCTTTTTCGTAATTGTGTGTGCGTTTCAATTCTTGCTCCCACCCGCGGAACAACCACAAATCCACCATATATTGTTTGATGTGCCTTCACTCTTTTCTCTGCCGTATTTACCTTCCAGCCTTTCATGTGGTCACCCGTCTCCTCACCCGTAATGACCCGAATGCAGGTGTTCATCTGGACCCCTCGTTACTGGCAGGGTGCTCCAGACCCCTCTGACCTTCGGGGGAGGAGGGAGTGAATAAACGCAGGGAGTTTGGGGCATTTAGCTCATGAAGAATTTGCCTGGGGCTCTGTGGGGCCAGGCAGGGCTGGGTTCTCTTCCAGCTTCACTTGTTTAGGTAATTAGAGGATCTTATTGGCTCAGGATGTGTCTTGACTGGGATCTTATACCACTAGTAATACACATGCATGTTTGGAGTGTGCATTCTGTTTATTTTCTGTTTAGGCAACATGGTGGTGATTTATGCTTTTTATTTGGCTGAGGCTGGTTATGTTCTCTTATGACTCCTAAAAATGATCTCAAACAACACACCATGACCGTTTATTATTGATTTTAATGCACTGAACTTGTAAAAATTGTTTATTAAAGGCTCATGAATGGCTGAGTGATATAGAGATATCGAGTAAGAGTAGGCGAGGGGAGAGGCGCAAGAGAAGGTTCTGGTTGGCGTTAGCATCAAGCGCTGTCACGCTCGTGTCGGCAGGGTTCTCAGGGTCCTCTTTCACCCCGAAGCTATAAATCTCATTCCTGCATCCTTTTTTCGGCTCATTTTAATACCTGTCTCCACCTTAAAAGCGGTGGTCATGGGGGGGTGGGGTCAGAGGTCAGGAGTCGGGGGGGGTCCTGTTGTGAGTTATTTACTATTTACTTTGTGTATTTGACTCACCCTCATTTCATCTGATTCTCTCTCACTTATCACCGCAGAGTAATACAGAAGACAGATTGATGAATGTGTTATTTAATATCACGTACACTAAATCAATAATCAACCATGAACTCCCGTCTTCATGTCAAGGGGTTGAAATGATTGCAAATTAATGTAATTGCTCCATAATTGCCTGGTAATCTGTATGGTTGTGTTTTGATTAGAAGGTTTAGGAAATAGTTTTTACGGGCTTCTTTATTGCCTGTGGTGACGGTGGTGATGATTATGATGATTGTATACGACTCCAGGTCTACACATCTCTCTCTCTCTCTCTCTCTCTCTCGGCGGGCAAAATAAATGGCATCTCAGAATCCTGTGTGCTCACGTCATGACAGGCCCCACCCATCCTCCACCGCCTTCCATCTCCATTCTTTTGTGGCTGTCAGCACCCCCCTCCATGTTTTGTGATATCCTGCATTATGAACTTGCTTTTAGCAGCGTCTCCTCATTTCCCTTTTTTGCCACGGAGGCCGCTGGAGTAGTCTTCTTCTGCTTTTCCTTCCTTCCTGCCTGTCGCTGCAGTGCTGTACTGTGCTCAGATGGGAGAAATGCAGCAACCATGTGCCATCTTGCATAACAAGAGATGACTGGGTGTCCAACAACACACACACACACACACACAGAGGGACTCCAGTAACTCCGTCCTGATCCACAGTAAGCTCAGTTATGAAACTTTAAAATCCTGTTGAGAAGCATGTGAAGCGAATGATGAGGTCATTGTCTCACCACGCTTTACCTTATGATGATGGTGCTATGTTCTGTTCAGCTGGACCTTTCTGTGCATCTTCTGTGCATCTCACCACGCTGTGGTGGCTTTGGGGGGAGTTGTGATGATAATTGATCCAACCTTTGTATCTATGCTTTTTTACTGTAATAAGGAGCTGTGTTGGAGTCTTTCTGTCTGCTTAAGGGGCGGGTCCTCTTTCACAGTAGCCGCCATGTTGCTCTGCCAGCAAGGAGTAAATGCTATGCATTTTATGTAAGTAGAAGCTTATAGTTGCTCAAATCCAGTGGCAGTTGTTATTTCTCATCCACCCTGTGGAAGGGGATGGAGGTGTTCAGTCTGTAACACCTGTTGCTGCACCTTTTGCATTTTTCATTTATCCTGTGAAACAAGTGTTTTCATCTGTCACATGTTTCGCTCACGATACAGGAAGTACTTATAGTGCTGAGTGCACTTCCTGTGGCAGCGCAGTGCCACTGCTCTGAAGTCATCTGACCTGCCTCGGTCTTATTGGGTGGTGATGTTTTTTTTTTTTTTTTTCTCAAATAACAGTAGTGCAGTGAGTCCTAGCTGTACTACTGTGGGTTCGGGTTGGCCTCTTATCTCCTTTCACCATGCTCACAATGGTGCAGAATGATGAAGTTCCATTCAGTCTGCTCATACATACGTTTACTGCACCGCTACGCAGGCTCCTGCCCAGGGGATCGCAAAAGAGAGCAGATTTGAATCACTAGATGTTTTATTGCACAACACAGGCAATTTTTGCTTATTTATTGATGTTTTTTTTTGTTTCTCCTCTGATTCTTATGATCCTTGCTATCATGGTCACATCTTACCTGAGAAGAATTTTTTTGGGATGTTCACATTTCTCCTCTGACAGAGTCTGAGACATGATGCTGCTCTCAGTTCTTTTTTTTTTTATGGTACTGGCACATGTAAATCTGTTTCTACCTGATCTACGGTTATCGTTGTCCATGACCGAGTCTTTATTGGTCAACAGGGAAGTGAAATGGTGTGTGGTTGTGTTGGCTATGATGTTGTGTTGATACCACTGTGTTTCTGTCCCTCATCCCATAGCGCTGCAGTGTGTAGATGAGACCAAACCGTGTGTGAACAACGCCACCTGTGAGCCCATCAACGCCACGGCATACTGCAGGTATGTAGACCCCCCCCTCGCCATATCTACTCCTCATCACATCACAAGTACTCACTGCAAGCAATACCTGTTCTGTAGTTCTGTAGTAGAACATGCAAAGGTGTAGGAATTAGTATTGTATAGTAGAACAGATATTGGTGCAGGTGTTGGTATAGTGTGGTATTTGTATAGTAGAACAGGTAAAGGTGTAGGTATTAGTATTGTATATTAGAACAGGTATTGGTTTAGTGTGGTATATGTAAAGTAGAGCAGGTGTAGGTTTGGGTATAAGTATAGTCAGTGCTATTCATGTTTTTCTATACTGTAGGTCTCTTAAAGTTGAGCTTTTGAAAAGCCTCAAAGGTGAATATATGAATTATAAAGACTTTCATTATTTTAATTATGAGTTCATTATCTTCTATATTGTGACATTGCTATTAGGACTTTGTATTCTGTAAGCGTGAAAAGGGAAAAAAATATTTAGATGCTAGATAACATTTAGATGTTCTACTAACTTAGTGTTAAAGGTTTGATTTAAGCAACAGCATAGTCATTGAATGTTTTATGTGATAGTGATCCTCTCTCACGTACATACTTTGTAGACGTTATTCTAATGCATGGTTCCATAATATGGATTGTGTCACGCAACAGTAAAAGACCTTTATACTATTTAAAATGGATCTCCGTTCATATCAGAACTCAGTCGACATGACCGTTCCTCTTGTGAGCTGATCGAAGTACATTTCATGTCGCTGTGACATGATGTACTAGACCGGTCAGTAGATCAGCGCGTGACCCATACCTCCCTGAGCTGAGGATATTCTGGATTTTTTGGCTTTATGTGAAGCTATGTGACCTGCTGATTACAGGAATCACTTCTTCTTGCCAAATCAAGCAGCCGGTCTTGTCCCTCAAAGCGCCTTCCCACAAACTGCTCTGCCGCATCAAGGCGTCTTGATTTAAATGCAGCGCTGTACAAATAGTTAGTGCATGGCCGTTTGCCTTCACAGTCGAGCCTAGCATTTTGTCAGCAGGCACTGCTCTCTGTTTTCCTTACGCATGATGAACGTCTGCTGCCGTTTCTTCCCCCCCCTCATTTTTTTTTTTTGGGATGCATGGCCATACGTGTAATTACTGCACAACTTAAAAGTGCTCAGACACTCCCAATCATATCACCAAAATAAGTGGCTGCCTTGCGAACATATCATGTTGCATTTAATGGGTTGTGAAACACTCGCCGAGCCTGTTCCCAGCGCTGGAATCCATAAAACTCATCAATTTGCTGCTCAAACGGAGCGACGCGTTACTGGAGCCCAGAACCGCTGTTGCAATTTATGTTGCCGTGACCTTGTTACCGTTTCTTCCAGAGAGCCTACTTTGTGACACGAGTGAGTCACGCTAAATTTTTAATCTTAGTCGAGCAAGTCAAAGTTTCAAAAGATGCTCCGTGGACCTGACTTCAGCTCCTTCACCTCCTGCGGTCCAAAGATGAACTTTTTCTATGTTCAGTTAGAGCTGCAGGGACCCAGATGAACCCGTCTACTCATCACATTCCCAATTTGCTTCTCGCCGTTTATCAGATTTCTGCATTTTTCAGCTGCGTTGGTGCAGCACTGTCTGTCATTCCTGACGTTTTTTTGGTGTTTTGTACTAATCTTGTCAAATTTGTATAATATGTCTGCTGGCCACCTTTTTTCAGGCCCCCAACTTTAGCACAGTTCCTCTTTCAGGGGTAGTGGTGGAGAGATGGGACTAATTAAGCCTGGCGAGCTCTGATTGGCTGAGCTGACATCCTGTGTGTGTGTGTGTGTGTGTGTGTGTGTGTGTATGTATGTACTTGAGAGAGGAAAATGGCTGCCTGCCGGTTGAGACTCGCAGCAGAAGTTCCCCCGCTCTGGGTGGATTTGGTGAAATTAGTAAAGTTTCCTGTGTAGGAGACACCTGAGAGCTTTTTTTTTTTCCCCTCCCTCACCGCCTCTCTCTCTCTCTTTTTTTTTTTTTTTTTTTTTCTTTCTTCCTGAGTTGCTTTTTGTTTTTTTTTTTTGTTTTTTTGCACCGCCAAGACGCATCAGTAAGTGTTTGGTTGGCGAAGCTGTTTGTCTCAAAGCGGTCAAACCGGTGGAACTGAGCCTGAAGCCAGGGTGTGAGGGAGAGATGCGTGTGTCATCGGTGGGTCTGTGCCACATGTGTCTCACAGTGTTACGTGAGCAATGTCGAAGATCGAAACCCTGTGTTCTGGTCCTGTTCAACACATGCGTTGGAAGATCCATTTGTACACACAGACGTATGTACAGATCCGGCGTTGGTGACCGTGTCACGAATGCCGGCAGCAGTGTTTCCGGAAAGATACGAAGGACGTCTGCTAGAGGTGTGAACCTTCACTGGTCTTATGAATCGATTTGATTACGATTATGCCGTGTTCAGTCTGAAAGCTGCTATAGATTTCCTCCAATGAGCTTAACAGGTTGTAGCAAATCAAATCAAAGACCTTAACTCTTGTATTTGGAAACATCATGTCACTGTAGAAGATTTACGGGGTGCATCGTGATCGAATTGAATCTTGAGGCCAGTGAAGGTTCACACCACACCTCTACCCAACATCTGCAGGAACGAGCGAAAGTCCTGCTTGCCGAACCCACCATGGCGGAGGCTCTGATTTATGGTATTTATGGTGGTGCCCACTGGTTGTCTGCTACCAGCGCATCCCTCTGAACAAGGTCCCATTTTGTCTCTGCACTTGAAACAGTGGTGCGGATGCATGAACTCTCTCCCTTTCCCTCTGTCCCACCCTCATTGTCTCACGTTGTCTCAGAAGAGTTTTTTTTTTTGCCCTGAATTTGCCCTGCAGGTGGGGGGAGGAAGAAAGACGCAGAGGAAGAGAGCAGATGTGTCTGTGTTTTTTTTTTTTTTTTTTTTTTTTTTTTTTTTATGCAGCTCTGAGGCTGTAACTGGAGATGAGACGGAGCTGGAGGAACAGAGATGGATGTGTTGATGGGTGGAAGTGAGGAGAAAAGACAGTCTGTCGCAGCCCCACCCTCATCAGCGCCGCAGACGCTTCACGTGTCTCAGAGTTGGAGTAGCGTCTTAATCCCTTCCTCTGTTAGAAAAAAAAAAAAAAACTAATTGAACCAGTTCTCCTCCTTCTCACATTCTATTAACACTCGACTCACACTCTGCTGTGCTCACGCTCTCGTTTCATCACATTTTACTCTGTAACACTCGCTGTCCTCCACACGCGTTACTCAGTGTCTAGTACTCCTCTTCAGAGACGAATGCTCCAAATTTCCCATCAACCCTGCAGCTCCTCCACCTGCAGCTTAAGTCAACATAAGTTCTGTGTGTTTGTGTGATTAGTAAAGTACACTGAAGATAGGCCATGCAGGGCACCTTGATGCTCTGCGGGGTGGAGAACGCAGAACTCTTCCTCTCTCTGTCGGGGCCGCGGCCCCGTGGCCCGGTGGGGAATGTGGCAACCAGATCCTAAAGGCCGCTGACATGTGTCTCGGCGTCCCGACGACCCGCGGTCACGGCGCGATGAATCCAGCTCCCTGGGCGTGGCTCTCAGGTCGGATCTGCTCTCGCTATTCCTCGGAAAAGGAGCAGAAGCTGGAAATGGAGGGATGAAGGGAGGGGCGTTGGGTGCATACTTCTAAAAATAAGGCCGGCCATTTCATCGAAGTCGCTCGTGAGATGCCTGAGAGTCGGCCAGGAAGTGAAAGGGGAAAGCAGCGCCTTGTAATCTTCTCTGGCCTTTACCAGTCGCAGCAGGATGTGTGTGTGTGTGTGTGTGTGTGTGAGAGAGAGAGAGAGAGAAAGAGAGAGAGTCAAAGACCAGAACTTTCTTTCCACCCAGTCTTCCAAACCTGACTGGGATTTCACACTCGCTAAGCAGAATGACCTCAGGCTGTCCAGCCACGCGGGGACCCGTTTCAGGGGCCGTGTCCATGGTCTGGACTTTCGTGGGCGTGTGGGTGGGTGGGTGGGTGTAGGTGGGACAGGGCCTCCGTGGACAGGGCAGGGAGACGAGGGAGAGAGCTGGCTGAGGGAGGGGCCACTAATGTGAACCAGCTGTAGAAACCAGACACCCGAAAAACGCCGGAGAGGAGGAGGAGGAGGAGGAGGGAGGAGGAAAAATCCACATGCTGGATAACAAAGACTCTCATAGATGTTCAGCGTTTGGTGTGGTTTCAGGCTGAACAAAAACACAGATCTGAACTTGTGTGTTTGTCTACCGTACATCTGTGCCCTTTGCCCACACTCGAATAAAAACATTGTCCTTTTTGTAAAAGAAGCTGTTGGATATTTGCTGTCTTACTGTGTTCAGATTTCTTTTCTTCAGTATTCATCAATTAAGAGAATATTGATTCAACGCTGCATCAGTGTTTATATCAGTTGTTGGTGTATCATGAAATGAATCAATCAGTGTAGATCACATGTATTTATTGTATAAAATTATATTCTTTTAAAGCCTGCGGGCGTTTCTGCGACGTTCTCTTTCAACAGCTCGCTGCTCCGGACTCTTCTTATCTCGTGGTAAATGGTGCAAATGGAAAGCTGACATGACCTCTGCGGTGTGTGTTTCATGTGGGGGCATGTCTCTGTCTGAACCAGCGACATCACACTTCCTCTTAAAGTGTTGTACACGCTTCCTCCATTATGAGGCGATGTCGCTGTTAACGCTTAGAACGTGGTTTTGGACAAAATGGGTAGATCGGCGCTAATAAGCCTGGTCAGTGGGGAATTTTTGGTTGCCTGTTTTGGTTATTGATTTTATTTTCGTGGGTTGTTTTGAGCATAGTGTGCTTGTGGACAATACCAAACCATCTGATTTTTCATGGGGCATCTCTGTTCTGTGTTTCCCTCTGAACCCCTCTCCAGGACACCTGAACCTCCACAGGGAGGCATGTGTGGAGGGTCACACCCAAGTGGCCAGTCTAGTTGGGGGCGTCCCTATCCTGGACACTGGGACGCATAAACACATGCACTGTGACACACACATGCATTCCGACACACTAGGACACACATACAAAGAGACACATATACACACGCGCACACACACACACACTCTTAACACACTAGGCCATACATCTAAAAGTGCTCAAGCACGCACATGAGGGTTTAAAATATCTAAAAAAAAAAAATACTCTGATACTAATCAGTACAAGAATGTCATATCAGATTAAATACTTAATTACAAGAGGATCAATGCTAACGCTCCAAATTCATAACGAATTCTGGAACGTCACAGAAATCCCCGATGGAAGCCGAGAAAGTCGACAAATTAGACAAAGACTAGTTTTATTTTATTTTATTATAGAAATGACTTCTTAAATATTATCATTGATTTTAGTGTTTTTGTATGCTTGTTTTTTTTGTTTTTTTTCTTTCATTCATTTTCTTGCGTATTCTTATCAAATTGAACCCAGAGAGCTAAATGCACTGGGTATATACACACACATGCACAAAAGTGCGCTTAAACATGCACGAGCCATACGCTCACATGTAGCGTTCAGCCCCTTCATGCTTCCTTGCAACACACCAGCATGTCATAATTTCTCTGACAGCAGGTGACTGACCTTGATCCGACCCCGACAAGTTTCTTCCTTTATCTCTTTTCCCGCAGCTGTGAGGGGGGTGGGGGGGGCAGTCAGCATTCTCCGTATCTTCGGGTGAACTTTTGTTTCGCAATTTGGTATTTTCCTCTGGGTTTTATACGTCATGTGCCGAGATCTCTTGAGGTGCTGGTTGATTAAAACCAGCGGGGAGATGTGCCCTTTGTGTCTTGTGACCACACACACACACACACACACACATATGCAGTTTCCTTCTGCTTTTGTGCTCTGCAGAACATAGCTGCTGTTTTATTTGTCACTGAACAGGAAGCCCCTCCTGCTTCTGGGCAGTGTGACATCAGCATACAGAAGACAGTCTTAGAACACAAATAGGACAGGAGTCTATATTTTTTTTGTACTGAAAATACATAATCTGTAACAGATGATGTTTTTGTGAGTAAATTATTTTCTGTGTGTGATGTCAATGCTCTCTGTGTACAGATGCACTCCTGGCTTCATCGGTGAGTACTGTCAGCACCGTGACCCCTGCTACCGCGACTACTGTCAGAACGGGGGAAAGTGCTTGATCAACATGAAGGGCATCCCAGGCAGCCCCAGCTGCTCCTGCGCCCTGGGCTTTACTGGGCAGCGCTGCGAGACGCCACAGAACTCCCCCTGCTATCCCAGCAACCCCTGCGCCAACCAGGGACAGTGCGCCCTGCTTGCGCTGGACGACTACCAGTGCCACTGCACCCACGGCTGGATAGGTCAGGGCTATTCTTATTTTCTTTCTTTCCGTATCACTTTGTAACTTGCTCGCAAATCTCCCCAAAAATTATCTGGCAATGCCGAGCGTAGTCACCTCCTCCATCAGCTGACATCGCATGACCGAATGTGCAGACCAATTATCAGAACTTTTATTGAGGAACTGTGACTGGATAGCGAGGGACTCCTGCTTTTATTTCCCAGATCCAAACACCTAACCCTCCTGCGCTGCTCCATTTCTCAATTTGAACCCTTTAAAGCTTCACCAACCATAATTTATATTTGTCTTCATCTTCCTGTGTGTCCCTCAGGCCGTCACTGTGAGAAGGAAGACAGCTGCCTCTCCAGCCCCTGTGCCAGTGGGGGCACGTGCACCGTTCTCGGCGAGGGCAAGTATTTCTGCAACTGCCCGCCAGGGTACCAAGGCCCCCGCTGTCTCAACGACACGGACGAGTGTTACCCCTCCGAAAACCAGCCCTGCCAGAACGGAGGGAAGTGTGTGAACGTGCCCGGTTCGTACCGGTGCAGCTGCCCTGTGGGCTTCACCGACCACCACTGCGAGACGCCTTATGTCCCCTGCTCACCTTCTCCCTGCCTCAACGGCGGCACGTGCCGGCAGACGTCCGAGTTCAGCTACCACTGCCACTGCCTGCCCGGTAGGACGAGTGTTAACTCAGAATAAAACAACCTCTCAGTGTATGTCTGTCTGTGTGTGTGTGTGTGTGTGTGTGTGTGTTTTGAGTTTGGGATTAGCCAGCTTGTTGCAACACATTTACCTCCCACGTTGATTCTGTGGGAGCAAATTTCTATTTTACATACTTTTTTCTTCTGAACAGGATTCAATGGAACCAACTGTGAAAACAATATTGATGACTGTCCGTCCCACCGCTGCCAGAACGGTGGAACCTGCATGGATGGCGTCAATACCTACAACTGCCAGTGTCCACCAGAGTGGACAGGTGAGGGACTCGGCCATTACAATTATTTCCCTTGTTTGTTCCACAAGGCATCGCTGATCTCTCCTGCCCTTCTGCGTCCCAGGCCAGTTCTGCACTGATGATGTGGACGAGTGCCGTCTGCAGCCCAACACCTGTCAGAACGGAGGCACGTGTAGCAACAGCGTGGGCGGCTACAACTGCGTGTGTGTGAATGGCTGGAGTGGGCCGGACTGCTCGGAGAACATCGATGACTGTGCCACAGCGCTCTGCAGCGAGGGCTCCACCTGCATCGACCGCGTCGCTTCTTTCATCTGCAACTGCCCGTACGGAAAGACAGGTAGCTGCCGCCGCCATTGCTGGTTGCTGTGTCAAGAAATCAGTCCACCAGGAGCGTTTGGTCTTGTTTTTATTTATTTATTTTTTTGCCGTAGGTTTGCTGTGCCATGTGCCAGATGCCTGCATCAGTGACCCATGTCGAGAGGGATCCAACTGCTACACCAACCCAATCAATGGAATGTACAACTGTAACTGCCAGACTGGATACAAGGGCAGCACCTGTCATGAGGACATCGACGAGTGCATCATCGGTGAGTAGAGCACTGCTGGAAACCCTTCCAGGGGACAGTGAACTGGGGTACAAGAGTCAGTCAGTAGGCTGTCAGATTGAATTGGTTCTAAATTAATCATTTACTAGTAGTGGGGTGTTGACTCGTTTTGATCACATGACCTTTAGAGGTGTGAACCTTCACTGGTCTCACGATTTGATTCCGATTATTAATGCCTGGATATCTATGCAATGCGATGCATCCCATTATTGTCACATGATGTTTTAAAATACAGGAGTTAAGGCCTTGTGCACCTGTGTGGCCGCTTTGATTTGCTACAATCAACTGGCGCCATTCGGTCCGCGTACATACTGGTAGTTCTCTTTAAAACGCACCCGGCACTATGCTGTGGGCGGAGTTAGTTGTCTGCCCCGGTCCAGACTGTTTTTCTGCTCACTGGGGAAAATCTAATCCCCATAAGATTTGCTTTGATTCCATTGGTCAGGCAAAAATACGGACCCAAAGTAGCGCTGTTCTGAGATCAGGCAGCCGCAGTCATTACCGGTACTACTTTTTGACTAGAAAGACACCAAGCCAGAAAATGACCAAGCAACGTCGTTATGATATAATCGATTATGGTCTATCGCCCATGTCTGCATCACGGTGCATCGATTATCCATCCAGACATTCATGCTAATGTGTGTGTGTGTGTGTGTGTGTGTGTGTGTGTGTCTTTTTCAGGAGTGAACCCCTGTGAACACTTCGGTCAGTGTCTGAACACCGATGGCTCCTTCACCTGTAACTGCCTCCCGGGCTACACGGGCCCACGCTGCGAGCAGGACGTCAACGAGTGCCTGTCCAACCCCTGCAAAAACGACGCCACCTGCCTGGACCAGATAGGAAAATACACCTGCATCTGCATGCCAGGTGCCCAGACCACACACTGACATGCACTTTTACATAAATCACACACACACACACACACACACACACACACACACACATTTAATGTGTTGACATCTTACACTCAGCACACACAGACACTTGTAGCGTCTTGTTGCTGTAACACCTTACCTTTATCCCCAGACAGCGTTCTGATCCCTCTCTTTCGTCACCAGGCTATACGGGCGAACACTGCGGGGAGGACATTAACGAGTGCAACAGTTCGCCCTGCCTGAACAACGGGAAATGCCGAGACGAAGTCAACCGCTTTGTGTGCGAATGCCCACAAGGTGTGTACATATGCATGCCTGACGCCATCTTTTTGTCCTTGTTGCAGACAAACTCCCTTTTACGCTGGTTCTTTGAAATAAATTGTTTCAAATTTTTCAGAACTTATGAAAAGGAAGAAAAATTTGATCCTGAAAAGGGCCATCGTTTTTGTACTGTATTAAATAGACCTGTGTTGTTTTTATTAGGGTTTTATTACATTGTTTGTTCTGTGTCTGCAGGATTCACCGATGAGATGTGTCAAGTTGACGTTGACGAGTGTGCCAGCACTCCATGCCAGAATGGTGCCGTATGCAGCGACCGGCCTAATGGATATGACTGTTTGTGTGCTGAAGGTACCGCAGAGCTTTGGTCAAATTTTTATTTATAATTTTTTTTCGCTTTGAGACTGCAGATATGTATTTTTACTGTATTTCATTGGTGTGCTTCCCGTAGGGTTTAAGGGGCATCTCTGTGAGGAGAACATTGACGACTGTGACCCAGACCCCTGTCACCACGGGACGTGTTTGGATGGGATTGCCTCCTTCAGATGTGAATGTGAGGCGGGATTCACTGGCCATATCTGTAAGGTGCAGATCCAGGAGTGCCTCAGCAACCCCTGTCAGAACGGCGGCCGCTGCATTGACTTGGTGAACCAGTACAAATGCGTTTGTCTGGCTGGAACCTCTGGTAAGAGCTCGTATGTGGTGTTGGAGGGGCTCGTTTAATGGAGAGCTTTGGTCGTACAGAACGCCCAGCTGTTGTGCAGGAATGCGGTTAGACATGCTGGTTTAAGGCTTGCTGTGACTCTGGGCTCTCGTACATGCGGCCTGAACCCTGTGGGGCGCAGCAGCTTTTCTCTGAGCCGCACCAGCAGTCCTGCATCACGCTCGGCTCTGTGTGGACGCCGCCGTCAGGCCCCAGGCGTGTGCTGGGCTACCCACACACTATGCAGTCAGTTCAGGTCACGCTGTACCGCTTGTGCTCCCTCACTCCCCCTGCTGGTCATATCTGGTCCTGAGTCAGAACTTTAAAAAACTTACTCGTATTCATGCATTGTTACTTTAATTCATGTTAAGTAATGTTACATTCATGCATTTAATAGATTTTCATATACATGAAAACAATTGAGCGAAGCAACCAGGAATGAATAAATCTCTATAGAGGACGAGTTATAACAAAGGAAAAAACAGGGTTCACTGGTCAGGAAGGATAACCGAGCAGCTCGCAAGTTGCAGCTGAATCAGCGTGACCGACCCAGGTCACGTGGGTCCTCAGAATTATTGACCTGGGACGAACATTCTTTGTTTCTTGTGGCGCTATAGCCACATTCGCAGACATGAGAAAGGTGTTTTAGTAATGCACATGCACGTTTGTTACCCTCTTATTTAAGAAAGGTGGCCACACCCGCTGCTCTCGGCTTAAACCAGTTTTCCCTGTGACTTTTCAGGAGACAATTGTGAGAACAATGATGACGACTGTGCCAGTAACCCCTGTATTTATGGAGAGTGTCATGATGGAATCAATGAATATTCCTGCGTTTGCTCACCAGGATACACGGGTACGTGAGACAAACTGCTCAACACCTGCCTTTAGTTTGATTTGAGTCAGTTCACCGAGTCTCTGTCTCCCGGTGACACAGGAAAAAAATGCGACGTGGACATCGATGAATGCCAGTCAAACCCATGTCTCGGTGGCGGTACGTGTGAGGACAAAGTTAACGGCTTCAACTGCCTGTGCCCGCCTGGCACCCACAGGCCTCTCTGCCACTCTGGGGAGGACCACTGTGCCCCGCAGCCCTGTGTGCATGGACTGTGTGTGGAGAAACAGGACGGGTATGGGCGTGTCTCTGTGTGTCGCACATGCCATTCCTCCCACGAGAATCCGTTCCCTTTTGGTCGCATTACTTAACGTTTGCACTTGCTGATCTTGACCTTTCACCTCTAACCCTGTACAGCTACCACTGCGAATGCAAACCTGGCTGGGTGGGGCAGCATTGCGATCAGGACCGCGATGAGTGCCTGGCCAACCCCTGCCACAACGGCGCCACCTGTCACGACGGGCGCAACTCCTACACCTGCAAGTGCAGTCCCGGCTTCTCAGGTGCGTGTCTGAGCGGGTGCCTCTCAGCTCTTAGGCGTGGCTCTTTAACTGCGTTGACAGTGTGGGAACGTTGCAGCGAACGATCTCTTGTGCTCCCAGGTGTGAACTGCCAGATTAACGTTGACGAGTGCGAGTCGAACCCCTGCCTGAACCAGGGAACCTGTGTGGACGGCGTCAACGGCTACACCTGCCTCTGCGCCCTGCCTTACACAGGTAACCCAGAGACAGAGGAAGAGACTGGGTCAAAGGCGCCACTTTTTCTTCCTGTCTCACTGCCTGAAATAAGCATGCTCAAGTTACCAACATCTTGCCAGCTCTAAAACGGTGAACCAGTCTTCTTAACAAAAGCGTAAATGTCGCTGCCCCCTTTCCACACCCTTACAGGCAGGCACTGCGAGGAGGACCTAGAACCATGCAAGTCTCATCCGTGCCACAATGGGGGAGTGTGTCAGCCTTCCCTGGACTACACCTCTTTCGTCTGCCAATGCTCCAAAGGCTGGCAGGGTATGTCTGTGTCCGAGTGTGTGCGGGACCTCTGTTGTAGCCTGTGTAACGCTGGCAGTCTGCTGTTACAGGTCCTCAGTGCAGGGATGATGTGGACGAGTGCAAAGCGAACCCGTGTCAGAATAAGGGCGGCTGCATTAACATCCCCGGAAACTATGTCTGCAAGTGTGAGCGTGGCTACAGCGGCGTGCACTGCCAGAACAACATTGACGACTGCACCCCCAGTGAGTGTGACTTTTAAAATACACACAAACACAAATACATTTGATGGGAGCTGAAAAATATTCAAGTTCCAGTTCTTGTTATTTGTTGAATGTTACTAGCCTAGTGGGTAACACACTCGCCTATGAACCAGAAGACCCAGTTTCAAGTGAAGTGAAGTGAAGTGATTGTCACTTGTGACACACAGCAGCACAGCACACGGTGCACACAGTGAAATTTCTCCTCTGCATTTAACTCATTTACAGCATTTATCAGACGCCCTTATCCAGAGCGACTTACAATCAGTAGTTACAGGGACAGTCTCCCTGGAGCAACTTAGGGTTAAGTGTCTTGCTCAGGTACACGATGGTAGTAAGTGGGATTTGAACCTGGGTCTTCTGGTTCATAGGCGAGTGTTTTACCCACTAGGCTACTACCACCCCCATCAGTGGGCAGCCATGACAGGCGCCCGGGGAGCAGTGTGTGGGGACGGTGCTTTGCTCAGTGGCACCTTGGCGGATCGGGATTCGAACCGGCCACCACTGCCCCACTTACGACCATTGTGTCTCTGAGCAAGACACTTAACCCTGAGTGTCTCCAGGGGGTGACTGTCCCTGTAACTACTGATTGTAAGTCGCTCTGGATAAGGCTGTCTGGTAAATGCTATAAACGTAAATGTCCCTGTTTCCACTATATGTAGCCCAGTTTGTGTGTGTAGCACACATGCACTTTATGTCAGTATGTAACTTTGTTCAAAAGTGTAGCACCAGGTTCCGGAGAAATGTTACCTCGTTTCACTATGTACTGTCGAACATTTGTCATTATTTGCTGTATCTTTAGTGCAAAGTAGCAATACAATGCTGAAAAGTCATGTGCAGCGGACATGTTTGTATCAGGAAGGTGCAGAAGCAGTGTGCGGCGCTGTCTTCAGAAACTGTTACAAGTGCTTCCTGTCCAAACCACCTCGTCTCTGTCTGTCTCAGATCCCTGCCTGAACGGGGGCACGTGTGTCGACAAAGTCGGCCGCTACTCGTGCGAGTGCCGCTCTGGTTTCTTCGGCGACCGCTGCGAAGAGGAGGTGGACGAGTGCGCCAGCTCTCCCTGCCGTAAAGGTGGCCAGTGCCAGGACTTTGTTAACAGCTACGTCTGCACCTGCCAGCCGGGGTTCGAAGGCCTGAACTGTGAGCGCAGCGCCCCTCAGTGTTCAGAGAGGTACATTACAGCTGGACCACCATATAATCATCTGAAGCAGATGTCCTTAGTCCATTGCCACTCCATCATGTTAAATTAAGGAAACAAATGAATGACCACCAAGTGACTCCTCCTCAGCTCCTGCTTGAACAACGGCACTTGTGTGGAGGGACTGAAAACCTTCACCTGTCACTGCCGGCCAGGATTCACTGGCCCGTACTGCCAGTATGAAATTAACGAGTGCGACTCTCAGCCCTGTAAGAACGGAGGCACCTGCATGGACGGTCTGGGGTCCTACCGCTGCACCTGTCCCCTCGAGTTTACAGGGACCAACTGCCAGGTACAGAGAGCAAGAGTTCATTTTTTCCCCCCAATCGGTCTCCGTGTTTTACTCCTGAGCATCGATCATGTGGGACTTCTGTTTGTTCGTTCTGTTCAGCTTATGGCCAACCTGTGTGGAAAAATAGTCTGTCAGAATGGAGGATCGTGTTCTCAGTCGAAGATGTCATGGCGCTGCATATGTAATGAGGGCTGGTCTGGCATCTACTGCGATGTGCCCAACTTGTCCTGTCAAGCTGCTGCTCATCGTAAAGGTGAAATATTATGCTGTCATGCTGATTTTATTTATTGAATCAAACAAATTACGAATAAAAAAAATGTATACTCTTTCCCTCTCTCGAAATATAAACACTTCTAAAAAAAAAAATAAAAATACTGCTCCTTTTAAGGATTTTGTTGGACAGTCATGCACGTTTCATAAAAACCCACATGGTGGACTCCCTCTCATCTGTTTCTCTGTGTGTGACAGACATTTCAGTGGAAAAACTGTGCCAGCACGCGGGCCGCTGTGAGGACACCGGCAAAACCCACAAGTGTCACTGCCAGGCTGGGTACACGGGCAACTACTGTGAGACCGAGGTGAACGAGTGCCTCTCCAATCCCTGCCGCAATAGTGCCACGTGTGTGGACTACCAGGGTGGATACGAGTGTAAGGTGCGTGGAAGTTCTCCAGCTCCACGTCCTCGTTCTCTTTATGTTTTTTTATGGGCAAATAAAGAAAACCTCATTGTTCCTGTTTACAGTGTTTAAAAGGCTTCCAGGGCGTGCATTGTGAATATGACGTGAATGAATGCCTGTCCCTCCCATGCCACAACGGTGGCACCTGCATCAACCTGCTCAACCGCTTCTTCTGCTCCTGCCCACCGGGCACACGCGGTAAGGAGTTCAGTAACCTGTTAGGAAATATTTCCGTTCTCAGGACAAAAAGTGACCATCTGCTGCCGATTGACACTTTAGGTGCACAGTGTGAGGTGAACGTGGACGAGTGTGCAACGGAGAGGGGTCCACGCTGCATGAATGGAGGCACGTGCCTGGACGGGATCGGCGGATACATCTGCTCTTGCCCACCTGGCTTCACCGGCAAGCACTGCGAAGGAGACATCAACGAATGTCTGTCTAGCCCCTGCCACGCACCGGGCAGCCTGGACTGCGTTCAGCTGGACAACAGATACGAGTGCCGCTGTCGCTTTGGTTACACGGGTATGAGAGTCACCTTTCTTTTTCTCAATTAAAAAAAATATATTTAAAATCAGTTCTGAGTAGCAAACCTCAGGGTGAATTCCTCACACATCGTCTCTCAGGTGACCACTGTGAGTCCATGGTGGACCTGTGCTTGTCAAAGCCCTGCCACAACCGAGGGGAATGTAGGATGAACGTGAGCTCGGGCCATGGCTACACCTGCATCTGCCCGCCGGTGAGTTCACTGGTCTGCTCCTCCACTTTGCGTCCTTTCGTTTCTCTTCAATTCCAGAGCTTCATCTGCCGTGTTTTGTCCTGTCTTTTCATCTTTGATCTTTGGAATGGGAATGGTGCAGTGCTGGACAATCTCCTCCTTTCTTTATTTCCCTCCTCTCTCCCGCTGCTTCTGCTGGTGCCTATTCACAAACTAACCGCAATGTATTCTTCTTTTCCTTCTCATGCTTGCAACAAAGAGGTTACAGCTGCATAGCTCAGGTATGATTTTAAAGGCCTCTGTGCTTCTCTGAATCCTTTTTTCATTTTTCTTGGCATTTGCTTACCTGGAATCTGCACTAATCTACATTTTACAATGTTGACCCAAATATACAGTCACATGAAAAGGTTTGGGAACCCTCTTAATTTTTGGATCATTTGCTGAGCTTTGAAAGTAGCAACATCCAATACATTAATACCAATAATATTAAAAAAAACATGTCACTGCCAGTAATTAAAAAAAAAATAAAATAAAATCAACCAAACTGTCAAGTACTTTGAGTCAATGCCATTGTGGAGCTGTGCTCTAAAGGATTTTAGATAACAGGGCTGCACGATTTGGGGAAAAAGACATATTGCAGTTATTGAGATCAATATTGCTATATGTGATTGCGATATGATAAAGGGCACTTGCTTGTATAACTCATGTTTGAACATTATCCTGAATAATTTGTCGATATTGGTACTAATTTCTTCATATGCCACTCCTGTTGTTTTCTTGGCTTGCCAGCCCTACGTTAACCGCAACTATGCCTGTGGAATTCCATTTTCTGACTACATTCTGACAGTTTTAACGTCTGGGAGAGCATGATACTAAACTATGACACTGAACAATCTCTGACATCAGATCTTTTGAGAGTTATGTCGAGGATCCCATGGAGTCACTCTTTTTCATGTGATTCTCGAGGTTTTAACGGACTAATCTGGTGTTTCAAGTAATCAGTTTTGAGCAGTTACATGCATTCAAAATCAGCAAAATTACAAGGGTACCCACATTTTTGCAGTTACACAATGCAGTTCCAAACTTTGTTTGGAAAACATCCCAGTACTGTTATCTTAAAGCAGAGTAAATTATTATGCAGGCTGAGAGGGGTCCCCAAAATATATATCTTCATGTATAGACATTCATTACAAAATATCATATTCGGAAAAAGGCCAAATGAACATTTCTCCTTACCACAGAAATGCAAACCCGGTCTCAAATCAGGGCGGAGACACTTGGAAGCTGATTGTTTTTATGAATTGTCTGTGTTCTGTTTGTGTCCCAGGGCTACACTGGCTTTAACTGTGGGGATTCTGAAGTCTACAGCTGTGCCAACCTGCAGTGCCAGAATGGTGGCACCTGCTACCAGATATCCGGCCAGCCGCAGTGCCACTGCACCCCAGGCTATAGTGGCGCACGCTGTGACCTTGTCCAGACTTGCCCGTGCCAGAATGGGGGATCCTGCATCAGAGACCCCCAGAATCCCTACAGGATCTGCCAGTGTCCCCTGCACTTTTCAGGGAGGCTCTGCGAGACGCCCCTTCTGCGCAACATGCCCACCTGCCCTTACGTACAGTGCGAGCAGATGTCCAGGGACGGAGTGTGCGACCCACAGTGCAAGAACCAGGAATGCCTGTGGGACGGGGGGGACTGTTCCCTGCACTGGCCGGACCCGTGGAAGTACTGCTCAGTCGGATTGAACTGCTGGGATCTATTCCACAACGGTCACTGTGACCCTGAGTGTGACAACCCCGGCTGTCTGTTTGACGGCTTTGAGTGTCGGAAGAACTCAACGGGCCCTGCCAGCAGATGCAAGTAAGGGAGCATTGCACAGTGTAAATGATTATTTATTCTGTTGGAATTAATCTCTCCAGGTAAACCTGGAGAGGGCAGTGGTGGCCTAGCGGGGCAGTGGTGGCCTAGCGGTTAAGGAAGCGGCCCCGTAATCAGAAGGTTGCCGGTTCGAATCCCGATCCGCCAAGGTGCCACTGAGCAAAGCAACGTCCCCACACACTGCTCCCCGGGCGCCTGTCATGGCCGCCCACTGCTCACTCAGGGTGATGGGTTAAATGCAGAGGACAAATTTCACAGTGTGTGCTGTGCTGCTGTGTATCACATGTGACAATCACTTCACTTTTTTTTTTATACATGCTGAGAGGTTTATATGTTGAGAAACCCACACTTTTAAAACGTACCCTCTGTCTGCCTTTTATTTTCTCTTTAATCTGCAGGTACGATGACTACTGTGCTGACCACTATGCCAATGGCCACTGCAACCAGGGCTGCAACACGGAGGCGTGTGGCTGGGACGGCCTGGACTGTTCGTCTAACACCCCTTCCAGACTGGCTGATGGCGCGTTGGTGATTGTGGTGCTGCTACAGCCCGAGGAGCTGAAAAGAGACATGAAGGGGTTCCTGCGTTCGCTGGGTGCACTACTGCGCACCAACCTGCAAATCAGACGCGATGTGAACCAGAACCTGATGGTTTATCCTTACTACGGTGACGAGCAGGAGGACGGGGCGACCACCATGAAGCGGCGGGGGAAACGGGAGCTTGGAAAAGAAGTCATTGGGTATGGCCAAGATGGCTGCTTTTCTTATCCTCTTTGTTGCTGGTGTTCATTACTTAGGAAGAAACATCCAAGTAAAAGTTCTGCTTTTTCCTGACGTATTTTTGACATGTCCACCACAGATCTAAAGTGTACCTGGAGATTGACAACCGGCAGTGTGCTCAAGGGTCCACAGAGTGCTTCTCTCGTACAGACCAAGCTGCGTCATTCATTGCCGCAGAATCGCTGAAATTGGAGCTTCCTTACCCCATTGTTTCAGTCAACAGCAGTAAGTTTTGCGTCAGGAGCAGTCACGACCCACAGCCTCACTACGAGAAGAGGCTCGTAAATGAGAACATGTTGATCTGTCCCCTACAGCTAACCCACCGTCGCCTCCACCCAACCCACTGTGGTATCTGGTGGCAGTCGCCGTGGCAATTGGGCTTCTGATCCTGATGTTGGGAGTGCTGGCTGCCAAGAGGAAGCGCAAGCATGGAATACTGTGGCTGCCGGACGGCTTCCTGCCCAATAGCAACAATAAGCGACGTGAGCCGGTGGGCCAGGATGACTTTAGCTTGAAGTGAGTATGAGACTCCATTGTCTTCAACATACTTACATTTACAGCATTTACCAGACACCCTTATCCAGAGTGCAGTCAGTAGTGACAGGGACAGTTCCCCTGGAGACACTCTTGCTCAGGGACACCATGGTAGCAAGTGGTGTTTTAGACTGTGACTAACACCTTCTGCAATGACACATTTTGTTGGAGTAAAGTCCATCCATACCCTGTTCACAGCCAGGTGATACTGAGACCAGACTCGCTAGGTGCAGCAATCTTTAAAATTTTGTGATAAGAACTGATGTACTATTTCAAAACGGTCTACAACAGCACTCATGTTGATATCTACAGATTAATGTCTGTTTTTTGACAAGCATGTTTTTGAACCTCAGGAGCTTGCAGAAACCCCAGGATGGAGCTCTGGCAGATGGCAGTCAGTCCCATCGGTGGCCAGAGGAGGAGCACCCATCCAAAAAGCCCAGGGTACGCTGGATGCCCCCGACTATGTAAAACCAGTCACTTCTGGAACCCCTCCGCACAAATGACTTTTCCATCGTCATTGTGTCCTTTCCTGCAGATTGAAGACAAACCTCTGCTGCCTATGGACAGTGGAGTGGACCACCGGGAGTGGACACTGCAACACCGCAAGGCTGCCGACATCTCCCTCACACCGCCGCAGGCTGATCTGGACACTGACTGCTTGGATGTCAATGTGAAAGGACCAGGTACGTGCCTCATCCAGACATCCAGACTCTTCCCAGTGGAGATTCTGGTGAAGTGGAACTGAAGCAAGTGCAGGGAGTGAAGGGCCTGAAATTACATCAAGATCTCCGCACGTAAAACATGATGACAACCGTTTGAATGATCACCAAATCCTTTTTTTTTTTTTTTTTCTCCGGCAGATGGCTTCACCCCACTCATGCTGGCCTCACTGCGGAGCAGCGGCATCGAGGATGACGAGGAGGACAGTGAAGCTGAAGAGCCAGGATCCAGTGTCATCTCTGACCTCATTGCACAGGGGGCCACACTTATGGCCCAGACGGATCGCACCGGGGAGACGGCACTGCACCTGGCCGCCCGCTACTCCCGTGCCGATGCCGCCAAGAGGCTCCTGGACGCCGGTGCAGATGCAAATGCACATGACAACATGGGCCGCACGCCGCTGCACGCTGCAGTAGCTGCAGATGCTCAGGGCGTGTTTCAGGTGCGGCTCTGACTTCACAAAAGCCTCAGTCGTTTTTCTGTGCTGCACCGTAACCATGGTCACATGGCCTTTTTCCACTGCAGATTCTGATCCGTAACCGTGCCACAGACCTGGATGCCCGCATGAACGATGGGACCACGCCTTTGATCCTGGCTGCCCGGCTGGCAGTGGAGGGGATGGTGGAGGAACTGGTGCATTGTCATGCTGATGTCAATGCCGTAGATGACCATGGCGAGTTCTCTTCTACTGTCTCTCACATCTAATCTGAGCCAACCTGGGAATTTTTTTTTTGCAAAAAGCTGTAAACTGAAGATGGTCAAACACTGAATATGGCCAAAGATTAATCAGTATTTATTAACAATCCTGAATTAATTGAAGCTTGGTAGCCATATAAGGGATTATTGAATTGACCTAATGTATTTATTGGCTGAATAGTTAGTGTATCCAGAAATATATAAAAAATGTTTGAAGCTCATCTAATTGATTCTGCTTCCCTCCACAGGCAAGTCTGCTCTCCACTGGGCCGCTGCTGTGAACAATGTTGAGGCCACGCTGGTGCTGCTGAAGAATGGAGCCAATCGGGACATGCAAGACAACAAGGTGAGGGTCCCTGAAAACATTCAGCCAATCGATGTGTAGGTGATTTAGAAAAAAAAGAAAAAAGTCAGCATCCCTCGATCCTTCTGTCCTCTTCTTCCCACCAGGAAGAGACCCCGCTGTTCCTGGCAGCACGGGAGGGCAGTTTTGAGGCTGCCCAGGTGTTGCTGGATCATTACTCCAACCGTGACATCACTGACCACCTGGACCGCCTACCCAGGGACACGGCCCAGGAGCGCATGCACCATGACATTGTGCGGCTTCTGGATCAGTACAACCTGGTCCACAGCCCTCACACTGGCCCTGGCCATGTGGGAGGACCCGGGCACTCTTCTCTGGTCTGTGGAAACGGAGGCAACGGCTTTATCGGCATGCGGTCGGGCCCTCAGGGCAAGAAGAACCGGCGTGGTGGTGGGAAAGTGGGCGGCGTTGGGGGTGGAACAGCCAAAGAGCAGAAAGACATGAAGGCCAAGCGCAGGAAGAAGCCACCCCACGCGGAGGGTCCTGCTGTGGTCGCGGTCGGGGGAAACGGCGGCACCAAGGCCGCGGGCCTGCCGGAGAGCTCGGTCACCATGTCCCCCGTGGACTCGCTGGAGTCCCCGCACTCGTACACAGGAGACGCCGCCGCGGCCTCCACCGCCACCGCCACCTCCCCCGCCCTGCTGGCCAGTCCCACGTCCCGGCCCCTCCTGCCGCCGGTCAGCCACGTGCTGGGCAACCATCAGCAGAGCTGGGTGGGGATGAACAAGCACACTTATGGAGGACATGTGTTTGGGCTGCTTCAGCACCAGATGGGTGCCGGGCACCACACCCTACCGCAACACCACAGCCCGCAGGGCATGCTGACGCCCATGAACGTCACCATGAGCCGAGAGCAGCTGCCTCCCATCGTCACGTTCCAGATGATGGCGCCCGGAGGGGGACAGCCGATGATGAAGCAGGCAGCGGCGGTGCAGATGCAGGGCCAGGCCCTCGCGCAGCAGGGAGCCGCCCACCTGCACTGCACCCCCGGGCTGATGTACCAGATGCCCCACCCCCTCACTCATCAGCACTCCCACTCCATGGGTGTGGGCATGGTGGACGGCCAGGGCCGACAAGTGGCCCCTTACCAGCAACTGCAGAGCCCTGTGGATAAGTACCCCACTCCTCCTTCCCAGCACAGCTACCCCGCCTCTGGCTCAGAGGGCACCACGCCCGGGCACCCGGCCCAGCCCCCGAACGAGCACCCCTACCTCACCCCGTCGCCAGAGTCGCCGGATCCCTGGTCCTCCTCCTCACCCCACTCCAACTCAGACTGGTCCGACGTCACCACCAGCCCTACGCCGCTGGGCAACCCCCACACACTGGCTCCTCCCCGCCACACACACATTCCAGATCAGGCCCAGCTGCAGCCGCCGGCGCAGCCGCAGGCGCCGCAGTCCCAGCAGCCGCAGCCGGGCAGCGTTTATGCATGAACCTTGGACTGCGGCCCACGCTGCACAGTTGTGTCGAATTCTGTTTCTGCTCTTCAGCGCGTCTGCTTTTACACACACACACAGCCGCCTGGTGCCCGAAACTGGAACAGTTCACCGCGTGAGAACAGGGCGGGTACAGAAGATACGTACATGAAGAAGCATGGAACTCACACGGCCAAACTTTCAGCTCGGGCTTTACACAATTTGAAGGAAAAACTATATATATATATATATATATATCAAATGTCAGTTTTTTTTGTTCCAGTCGTTTTCTTTTTGGTAAGACGTGATGTTGGATGATCTCCTGGACTCCTGTGCTCTGTGTGTGTGTGTGCTTCATGTATACGGTCCTCTCTTACACTGTTAGCACTCCTTATTAAAAAAGGAGCAGAAAACACTAAAGAGCGACACGTAACCGAGTGTGTGTGTGTGTGCGCATGAGCCACGTGGCTGGTTTTTAACAAACGAACGGTGGAGTTTCAAGTTACTGTTGATCTCCTATGTGTTACAGACCTTGTAGAGGCGTGGTGTTACGTAGGTCAGGGGTCAGAGAGCTTTAGTGTTTCCGACGACCCTACATTGGTCTGGATTATAAAAAACACGACCTTTTGTATTAATGAGCTATTTTCTTTCCTCAATCATTCTTTGTTCAAATATTGCAACCTTGTCTGAAACCTTCAAACCCTCATTTTATGATTTTATAAAACTAAATCAGTGCAGTAGCCAAAACTCTTGTCATTGTGATTTTGATTGTTTTTTTTTTTTTTTATGACTTTATAGTGAAATTTTAATGCTGGTCTTTTTTTTTTTTTTTTTTTTCCCCTTGGTATTTTAGCTTTATGAACAGGTCAGTGTTATGTCGTTCCAGGGTTTAGGAACAGGATTGAGAAAACTGTGTCGTTGTTGGTTTGGCCTCAGCTTATGGCCCAGCATCTTTAACCTTTTTATGGCACTTAGTCCCTTTTCCGAATGACTGTAAATGTGCTGATGTGGAATTCTTTGCCTTCAGGACGATCAATTCAGCGAAGTGCAGACAGAGGTTTTCTCTTATGTATTATGCAAGGCCTTTTTTTGTATTTGGTGTAAATAATTTTTTTTTAATTGATAGTATACTTCTTCCTGTTAACCAAATATCTATAATATATATATACACACACCATATATATATCATAGGAGGTAGTTATTTTTCCTTTTACTATTTGTACAACATTGATGAAAATTGAAAATAAACAAGTATAATTGAAACAAACCAAATAATTCAAATCATGTTTCAAGTGATAAAGGTTTTTTAAGTACACTGTTTTTTAAATGTTTTTCGTTTAAGTATTTTCACAAAAAGGTCAAATTACACATGCATAGGGACGTATAGGGAGAAGTTTCTTTTACACATTATATTCATTTAAATTTTTTTATATAAATAAAATAAAAACAACATGGAATGCTGTTGAGATTTTTGCAAATCCCCCCCCCCACCCCCCCCACTCCCTGTAAATACTGATTGTAAGTCACTCTGGATAAGGACATCTGACAAATACTATAAAATTTAAAGTGCTTATGCATCCCACCTTTTGTATCTGAAAGCGGCAAATGAAAATGTATTTAACAATACTGTCATAATACCTAAACAGGCAGTTATTAGTTTCCAAGATTGCCGCTTACCACATAGGCTGGCCTAAGTAAGCGAACTCATAACTGGAAGGTTGCAGGTTCAAATCCCGAACTGCCAAGGCACCACTTAGGTCCCCTCAATCAAGGTGCACTGCTCCCCAGGCGCCATTCATGGCTGCGCAAGGGTGATGGGTAAATGCAGAGGGCAGCTTTCATTGTGTGCTGACTGACTATTCAGATCCAGCAGATTCCTGTTGACTGTGTCTCAAGTCACCGACTTCACTCTGGTTTTCTGTGTCAGAGAGCGTTCATGGCTAAAATACAAAATTAGAGCTGCATGATTAATCTAATCGCAATCGTAATCGCGATGTCAGGCTGTGCGATTACATGAACGCAAAAAGCTGCGATTTAAATGATTAGTACATGGATTGGATTGGCAACATATCCGATCCATTCTCTCATCCTCAAAGTTTGCGAGCTGACTGAAGTCTCACTTCAGTCGGATGTGACGTGTTTGGTCACATGACTTTCGATTCGGAGACATATGGTTAGACGTACGTCAACGTCGCCGCCATATTGCGAGAGGCTCTGCTGTGGCGTGAAGCATATACATGTCTACGGAGAGAAGTGCATAAAAATGCCTCACTCTTGTGCTGCTTGGGGCTGTACAAACCGCTGTACGCTCCAAACCAGATCCCGGGGATTACATTTAGGTTGGACAATTGTTTTGAATATATTTGGCCATTATAAAATCCCGTTTTATAAGTCTTAACCTTAGCTAAGCTAGCGAAGCTATGCATTCCTGTGTTCAAGTCAGCCTCCAAACAACGTTTTGGCTAAACGGAGGCATTAACTATTTAGACTGTTCTTAGCTGCTTAGTTAACTTTTCTCAAACTTTGAAGGTTTCATAAAGAAATTAATCTCAGTTTACAAATCTTAACCTTAGCTAAGCTAGCAAAGCTATGCATTCCTGTGTTCAAGTCAGCCTCCAAACAACCTTTTGGTTAAACGTAAGAACTATAATACGGGATTTTATAATGGCCAAATATAATCAAAACAGTTGTTTAGCCTTACCAGGGTTTGTCGTTCGACAGTAATGTAAAGAGTTTTTTGTGATTTATTTAATTTTGTAGAATTATTGCATTTTGTTATAAGTAGTTTGTATGTTTCACTTTGAAATTAAACATTTCACTATTAGTATGTGACTTTTCATTGATATACAAGCAAGTGTCCTTTATCATATCGCAATCGCATATCGCAATATTGATCTCAATAATCGCAATATGTCTTTTTCCCCAAATCGTGCAGCCCTAATACATATCACAAACTTCACGCATCTATTCAGCTATAACCATATTCTCTATAAGACCATTATTCATGATTTAATTAAAACTGAAGGTGAGACTGAAAAGCTTGAAATAGATTTTTTGATATGTAAAAAAAAAAGTTAGTAAGCATCAGGTGGAAGAATTCCTTGAATTTCTGTCATTTCACAAGGTAACAGCATAAAAACTTTTCATGCATTACAGCATTAATTGTAGTTGCACCGCACTGTTGTGTCAAAGTAGAGCCGGGCCTGTGGTTTGGTGCACACCTTGACACATAGCATTGGCTCTGGAACCAAAGTCCTTGAGAGAGGTTGGACACTCTCCTTTACTGGAGTTGCTCTGGGTGAGAGGTGGAGGGCTGGGGCTGGCTTTTTGTTAGCCCCAAGACTCTCACAGTCTGTTTGTTGGGGTTTACCCTGGGGGACGAGAGGGTAGCTTCCCTGTGCCTTCAGGTCATGGAACAGGTCCTGACTGTTGTTTGTGCCGCAGTTGGGCCATAACGAACACCATGTTTGAACATAAGAATGCCCATCGGTACACTTCTTACCAGGACAGCCTTGGTCGCAGGTCGATGATTGACTTTGTAGTCTTATCATCTGACCTGTGACCATATGTTTTGGACATATGGTCGCAAAAGAGAGGAGCGGAGCTGTCAACTGAACATCACCTGATGAAGAGTTGGATCTGATGGCAGGGGAAGATGCCACGTAGACCTGGCAGACCCAAATGTATAGTGAGGGTCTACTGGGAACGCCTGTCAGAAGAACCTGTCAAGATGGTCTTCAATACCCACCTCCAGCAGAGCTTTGACTGAGTCCTGAGAGCAGTGGGGGACATTGAGTCCGAATGGACCTTGTTCCGCTCTGCAATTGTTGAGGCAGCTGTTGCTAGCTGTGGTCGCAAGGCTCCCAAGAGTTTCTAGCAATCCATCCGACGCCTCAGGAGAGGAAGGCAGCAACTCGCTCACTCACACTTTGAGGAGCTCCTCAATCCCACCAATGCGCATTCCAAGGAGGAACCAGAGCTGGGATACCTGGGTATGGACTGTCAAATTTCAGGGGCAGAAGTTCCTGTTGAGGGCTGTTGTGGTTGACACGTCTCTGCAACATTGCGTGGACATCGGGGGCAGTTCCGGTGGAGTGGCAGACTGAGGTGGTATTCCCCGTTTTTAAGAAGGGGGACCAGAGGGTTTATGACCGTGTCCCCAGGGGTACCCTATAGGGGGCGCTCTAGGAGTATGGGATAGATGGCCTTTTCTTAAGGGCCATTTAGTCCTTGTACCAGAGGAGCTACTGATTGTAATTCACTCTGGATGAGGGCGTCTGATAAATGCTGTAAATGTGAATGTAGGTTTGCAGCCGAGTGTGAAGTGGCTGGGATGGGCGGCTGGATGAGATCTCCAGGTCGGGAGAGAGTTCTTGCCTCAAGTGGAAGAGTTTAAGTATCTCGGGGTCTTGTTCACGAGTGAGGGAAGAAGGGAACAGGAGATCGACAGGAGGATTGGGGCAGTGATGCAGACGATGAACCGATTTGTCATGGTGACAAATCAGAAAGCAAGGCTCTCGATTTACTAGTTGATGTACGTCCCAATCGTCACCTATTGTCATGAGCTTTGGGTAATGAACGAAAGAATGAGATCGCGGATACAAGCTGCCAAAATGAGTTTCCTCCATAGGGTGGCCGGGCGCAGCCTTAGAGATGGGGTGATGAGCTCGGACATTCGGGAGGGACTCAGATTAGAACCGCTGCTCCTCCACATTGAGAGGAGCCAGTCGAGGAACTTGGAACCGTTAAAAAAATAACGATGCCATCGGAATTGTTTATAAAATTTGTTTTCGATTCCGATCATCGGTTCCAAACACGCAAGTTTTGTTTTCCAGTGTGGCCGCCGTATTTCCGGAAGTGCTTGCCGCGCGCTTGTTCAGTTGCAGCTATGGAGCACGGTAAGCGGCGCTCAAAAGTGTGGCTTTATTTCACCCGAAAAAAGCCTGGGTCGGCAGAGTGCAACACATGTGACAAAATGATATCTTGCCCGGGAGGATGCACTACGCCTGCATGATATACAAATTAAGGAGTGTAGCGTGTTTGACGTGCTGCGCAGGTCCACCGTCTCGTCCTCCTCGGGCAACCCTGCGCTAACCAACGTTAGTAACGTTACCTCAGGTAAGTGATTGTAGTTTAACAATAAAGCGCTTGACCAAATTTGGTGAACAACAACGTTACTGAAATATTTTTTTCCCTCGTAGATGAATGTAGCCTTATGCAAATTGCCCACGCTAGTAGCAGTCCTAATATTATTGCTGTTAAAGCTAAACCTGTGGAGACTCGTTGTGAAACTCCATTCACATGGCACTCTTCCACAGAAAGTTAACTTCAAGTGAGAGTCTAATGTTAGATAATTAGTAAAAGTGTAGTAAAACAAAGTGATAAATAGATAAAAGTGTAAGCAAAAAGAACTATTCATTTTATATTATAAAATGTATCCTAATTGTCACACACAGACTTGCCTGGCTGAGTGAAGAAGACTTCAGGAAGGCAGAGGACTTCATCAACTTGATGAGAGTTCTTTACACTTCCACACTTTACACTTCCACACTTGCGTTTCAATGGAAAAGAACCCCACATGTGGTCAGATCCTGCCAATTCTCCAAAAGCTAGAGATGCACATTACTGTTGTTGAGGGAGACACAGTATTTGTATCCAATCTCAAGAAGCAAGTTTGGGCAAACATTAAATAATTCTATTCCTGTGACCTTATTGTATATTTAAATAACATTTTTATTTTACAGAGCGAGGACATCAGGAACTTTCTTGAAGTGGCAACAGCATTAGACCCACGCTTCAAACAAAATATGGATTGTGATGATGACTCTGTCGGTGTCTGGGACCGAATCAAGAGACAGATGATGACAGATTCTGAGCACAAGCAGGTTATATAATGTCACTGAAGCTCAAACATTTAATGTCTCCAATTCAGCCATTAAATACCAATTATGTTATTAGTCAACAGAGGATGATTGTGGAGAAGGTAGTGATGTCAGAACAATGTGGTCAGAGAAAAGGCATGATAATGATGAAGTGGAGGAGGAAGATGAGAATGTAAGCACAGAAATGCTGAAATATTATATTTAGGATCTTAGCCTCTGCCTTAAGTAGATGTTTTTCATTTAGTGAATAAGTCTATTCTTTGTTTTTGCAGCAACAACCTCCAAGAAAACATCCAAGAAAGTCTCCATTGGAGGAGCTTTTTGCCGATGACGATGCAGAAAAGAGGTCATCACAAAGGAGGACCATGTCCATCCAGGACCATGCAGAGAAGGAGATGCAGATGTATAAGGAGACACCACCAACCTTTACGTCTGATGACCCTGCTGACTGGTGGTGGAACCAGCGCATGACATATCCTTTAATGTCAAACATAGCCTTTTCGTATTTGTGTGTTCAGGCCTCCTCTACACTTAGTGAATGAGTTTTCTCAACTGCCGTTGACACAATCTGTGCTGAACGTTCACGGAAACAGCCTGAGGCAGATATGCTCGTATTTCTGAACAAGAACTGTTTTTATACATGTACAGAGAGTCCAGACCAGGTTGCATATATAAATCTGTTTTTTGGTCTGGTGCAGAGGCATTCCTAATTTTCTCCTGCATGGGCTGCAGCTCCTGCAACTCATATTGAATCAAAATAAAATTATCCTCTGTGAAATCAAATGAGCCTGTGACATGTTTTGACTCCAGCCCACAAAGAATCGGAATTGAGAATCGGAATCAGAATCCACCACCATTGAGCGTATTAGGTAAAAATAGAGACACCTTGTTTCTATTAGTATACAATGCACTCACAATTCGAGGATTTTAATTGCTCCGGATCCCAGCTGGCTGAGTGAGATCCTGAGGAACAACTAAGGATGCAACACGAAGCAGCGGCCCCGGAAGAAACGAGTCGGCATCAGGAACAGGCTGAGAGCCCGTGCACACCGCACACCTCTGCCTAGCATCCTGCTCGCCAATGTCCAGTCACTGGAGAATAAGCTCGACAACCTCAGGGCCAGGGTAAAGTTCCAGAGCGATATCCTGAGGTGGTACATAGTAGTTGGTAAAGCATTTCAATGCATATCATATTGTGTATGACTGTATGTGACATATATTTGTGAATACTCTTACATTTCTTTTTGAAACTCCCCTGACTGCACTAAAGTCTTTTTTTCAAAAGGTAGCCAATCAAACGTCTTCAATGTTTACAGCCAATCACATCAACTAATGTTCGAGAGTTAAATGTTGACAACATTTCACGCTACTTTCATGCTATTGTTGTGGTCTCTTCGAAGGAATTGCGAAAACACAAAGCTGCAGTCCTGCACCTCCACAGTAGAAGAACTGGAGGAAAAGCATATAAAATTGTCCTCATGCAGTCATGGGGTATATCATCCTGTGCCAGTGACCCGTCCGTCAAGGAAAACCATTTACGGTAATGGGTCGTTTGTTTATTGGCAAATAGATCATCAGTTGCCCAACCGTATGACCTCCACAACAGGTCATTTGTCTACCAGTAAGAGAGCATCTTGTTTTAAAGTAAAGTAAAGTAAAGTAAAGTTTTATAAATATATTTAGTAATCTGGCAGCAAGATGAACTGTAACAGCTGAAGCAGAGCGTGAGCCGCTGCTGGCACACGGAAGCCACCTCATACAGGGGCTGCCGCAGGAAATTAACCTCCTGAGACAGACGCTCGATGGCGGTGGCCTGCCGGACACAGTATCACACAAAGTGGTGAAGTCCGCAGGGTTAATCGAGGGCTCAGTCATTCTGTCACACTCAGACAGAATGTCGGAGACACTCCTCAATGTTGGCAGGTACGTTTAACCCAATTGCGGGACAACACAACGGTTGATATATAGTTATAATTTGCTATAATGCTATCAGCCCACAATTTTGTGATTTACTTTAGTTTAGAGCTTGCTCCAGTTGTATTTTACTTCCACTTTTAACAGAACAGTAACAATAATAACAATAAGCATGCAACCTCTAAAGGGATAAAGGTTTATTTTCTCTAAATACAGGCGTGTGGAATATTATATGAAGCATGTAATATTCAAGCAATAGCGCTGAAGCTGCAGGTTCCTTCTTACAAAACATTAAGTGTTCTGTTATTTCAGATTAGCGCATTATTTCCTAAATCAGTGTGTCTCTGTAGTTCTTCTAGTTTTGCCTTCATTATCTTCACAGTCCCTCTACAGTGTGCGCAGCACATGCATGTTAAAACGTCCTCTGTTTCCCCTTCCAACTGTCCTGTTGTGCGAGCTTCCTTGTAACCTTCTGTAGCATCATTCATGAAAATGTGTTGCTGTTTCAGTGACTCCTTTGACTCAACAAGATCTTTGCAATCTTTTGCAACATCACTCAGAAGGACTGGTTGTGTAGCGCATAGATCTGTGACCACTTCTGCGTCACCTTCTGTAGCTTCACTCATATGTTGTTCATTTTCTGTGATGCTTGAATCTTTTACAAATTTTATAGCATCACCCAGCTGTTTCTCTGACTCCTCTAAGATCAGTTTTGTGTAGATTGTTGCAGCATCATGCAGACGGTCTGATTGTGTGGTACTTAGAATTGTGCTAGTTTCTGCAGTGTCATTTATATGTTGCTCATCTTCTGTGATGCTTTGATCTTTGCCACCTTTTGTATCATCACTAGAAGAAGTGTGTAGCTGATCCTCTGAGTCATGTTTTGTGGTTGCATCTCTTAGATGGTCTGACTCTGCGACACTAAGATCTGATCGAGCTTTTGCTCCACCATCACTTAAATCTTTTTCATCTCTTTGACCGTGGCCACCTTCTGTAACATCACCCAAATGTTTGTCATCTTCTATGATGCTTTGATCTCTGCCATCTTTTGTAGCATCACTAGAGGAAGTGTGTAGCTGTTCCTCCTCTGGCACAACAAAATCTCTTAGATGATCTGACTCTGCGACACTAAGATCTGTTCGAGCTTTTGCTCCACCATCACTTAAATCTTTTTCATCTCTTTGACCGTGGCCACCTTCTGTAACATCACCCAAATGTTTGTCATCTTCTATGATGCTTCGATCTCTGCCATCTTTTGCAGCATCACTACAGGAAGTTTGTAGTTGTTCCTCTGATTCATCTGGCACAACGAATTCTGTATCATATTTTGTGGTAGCATCTCTTAGATGGTCTGACTCTGCGACACTAAGATCTGTTTGAGCTTTTGCTCCACCATCACTTAAATCTTTTTCATCTCTTTGACCATGGCCACCTTCTGTAACATCACCCAAATCTTCTATGATGCTTTGATCTCTGCCATCTTTTGTAGCATCACTAGAGGAAGTGTGTAGCTGTTCCTCCTCTGGCACAACAAATTCTGTGCCATCTTTTATTGTAGCATCTCTTAGAACGTCTAACTGTGTGACACTTAGATCTGTGCCAGCTTCTGCGCCACCTTCACTTAGATGTTTGTCATCTTCTCCTTTATCGTAACCACCTACTGTAACATCAATCAAACGTTGGTCATCTTCTATGATGCTTTGATCTTTGCCATCTTTTGTAGCATCAATAGTGGAAGTGTGTAGCTGTTCCTCTGACTCCTCTGGTACAATGAATTCTGTGCCATCTTTTGTGGTATCATCTCTTAGATTGTATGACTGTGTGTAACTTAAATTTGTGCCATCTTCTGAGCCAAAATCACATAGATCTTGGTCTTGACTCAAATGTGGGTCGTCTTCTTTGATGCTTTGATCTTTGTCACCTTTCATAGCATCACTAGAGGAAGTGAGTAACTTTTCCTCTGACGTTCCTAGCCTGACGAGTTCTGGGCCATCTTTTGTAGTATCATCACTCAGATGGCCTGAATGTATGACAATTAGATCTGTCCACATTTTTTCGTCACCTTCTGCAGCATCACTTACATGTTGGTCATCACTCAAGGAAGTTTGTTGCTGCACTGTTGACTCCTCAGGCACAAGTTCTATGCCACTATTTGTAGCATCACACGTATGTTCTGCTTTAGCTTCTTGCTCGAGAGTGGTCTGATGAATACTCAACTCTTCTCTCATGTTAATTTGTGTATCTTTGTCCTTATGCTGATAATGTGCTCTAATCAAAGTGTTTGTTCCTCTAGTCATCTTGTCAACTAATCTCTAGTTACTTTGGTATCCTTCAGTAGATGGAGTCTTTGACTGCTCTGTAAAGCAAATGCCAGACATGTTTTTTGCCACATCACCTAACCTTTGGTAGCTTTTAAAACTGGCTTTTTGTTTTTTTGCTGTCAAACGTGCCAGATTATGAGGGAAATTTTAATCTCTGCTCAATCTTTATGGTTGCTCAGGTGTACTGCGCACTACTGAATTTGACTGTGTGTAGATCTTTGCTGTAAAACCTAACTCGAGAGTTTCCCAGTATTTTTCATCTCTGAAACTTGATTCTCTGTTGTATAAGATCAATTTCGTTGGAAAGTTTTTGGTCTTCTTTTTATCTTTTTTAAGTTCTGGTGTCATTTATGCGATAAAAGGTGTAATAACTTTATCCCTTAAAACTGGTCTTTAATTCATTTAAACTAAAAAATTTATATATACATTATATATACACACACATATATATATATATATAGTTTAGTATATTCAATGCGGTAGAATCCTATTTAAATTCATTAATCATAAAGAAACCTTTAAAGATGTTGCCTTTACCATGAATCCATGAATGTCCTTCGCAACCCCAAGTGTAGTTGCCCAACTACAATTACGTCTCTTAATATAACAGACATATTAATGCACAAATCTAAACAAATTAATAATTGTACAGCATTAATAACAAAAAATGCAGCGTTGAAAAGAAACTTTTTTAAAGTTGCCTTTCTCTTAGAAATGCTTTTCTAAAAAAAATTCTTTATCTTTTTCTGACAATGTTTCCTTAATATCCCACTTGTGGGACTAATAAATGATTCTATTAACTTATCCCTCTTATAAGAATAGAAAAATACAATAACAATATAAACTGATTACCAATGTGTCTGCTATTGTGTTTTATACAGGATCATGGATCATATCATGACTGTTCTGTAAACCAGGCGTGTTTTTTCATACATCCATCCTGTCAACTAACCCCTGGTTGCTTGGCTAGATAGAGTCTATAACTGCTCTGTAAAGCAATCCCTATGAGAGGGATTTCTGTGTTGCTTCCCCACACCTGTAGAATTCCCTCCCTAACCAAATCCCGTACTGCACCTGGAATGTCCATAATGTGATCTGATTCGCTACATTGTACCTCCTTCTTCTGTCCTGGTGGGCCTGATGTTGATTATAAAAAGTTCCCAAATTATAAGTTAAGTTGGACTGGACGTCCACTCCAAAGCCAGGTATTGTGTTCTCCCTCATCTCAGAGCCTACAGGCAAGGCATAACCTCTGTGATTTACTGCCATTAAACAGTTCAATTGCTAGCTAATGATGAAGCTCTGACCTGATGACTCATTCCCCTTCTCCCTCTGAGGTCCCAGAGGCTTTCAAAGCGTGCCCAACGATCTTTGGGCGACCTCCAAATATGATGTTGTATTGATATGCCACTGATCAACTTCTCAGAGGGACTGATGAGCAGTATACCTGAGGATTATATTGTTATCTTCATTGCCAGCCTCGAGGAACATTTGCGGAATCTGCAACAGGTCCTTGGTCTAATAAAGGAGGTGGGTCTGACTATTCATCTTGACAAGTGGGGAAAGTGCTTCCACTTTCAGCAGAGCGACCACCCACCAAGAAATGGGTGCGCTAATTTTTTGGACTGGTGGAGTGGTTATGCGTAGGTTCATCACAAACTATTCTGAAATAGCATCAGTTTTAACTGACTTGACACATGGTTCATTGCCATTTTATGTTTTGTTGAGTGTTGGTTCATTTTGACTTCTCCCCGCTGATGTACATCCTGCCACACCAGCATTTGTCCGCACCACTCTCAACCCTTGCTACTCTACTTACAACCGCGACAACAGGAATTCCTAATTTTTGTGAGCAAGTCCTTTTGGAAACATGTAGGCTATGTTTACATTTACAGGCCTCCTTTCCGAGGCCTGTAAATGTAAATGATTTACTGACTGATTTATTTACTGACTTACTAATTGACTGACTTACTGATTTACTGACTGACTTACCGTTCTAATGCCTGTTGCCTCGCGAACGGTAAGTCAGTCACCATTTACACAATAAATTTTTTTCTTCTCAGAATATGAGTCACAAATGCCATATCTGTCACATATTCAAAAATTATGAATAACTGGGTGGGAACTTCTATTTTTAAATTTTTTTTATTTTTAATTGCGGATTTGAATTTAGGTTGCAAAACAGTGCTGGGTCATTTCTGAAGTGAGGGAATAGTGCAAACCCGCTCTATGGCTATTTTTTATATTTTTTATTATATGATCATTTCAAAGCTACCACTTTCATCAGAGCGAGAAACCACCAAGAAACGGGTGCGCTCATTTTTTGGACTGGTGGAGTGGTTAATGCTTTGTTCATCATAAACAATTCTGAAAAAGCATCGGTTTTAACTGACTTGACACATGGTTCATTGCCATTTCATGGCAGCTTTTTTTGAGAATTCACTTTTGCAAACTATGGCCACTTTGCTGTTCTTTGCCCATCTTCTGTAGCATCACTCATTAAGTGTGCTGACTTCCGTCGACACTTCTGACCACTTATGTGCCATCTTAAGCATCACTCAGATGGACTTAATGTGTGCCATCTTCTTTACTGTGATTTTATGTGATCAGATTATTGCTACTGTCTCAGGATCACTCAATTTTCTGTTCCTGTGACTCCTCCAGTGCAACTTCTGTACCATCTTTTACCTCATCACTCGGATGGTCTGGTTGTGTGATGCTTTGATCTTCGCCGCCTTCTGTAGCATCACTCGTGTGTTCCTGTTCTGCAGGCTCCTCTGACACGTGTTCTGTATCACCATTTACTTGCGGTTCAGCAGGTTCCTCTGACAGGTGTTCTGTACCATCTTTTACATCATCACTCGGATGGTCTGGTTGTGTGATGCTTTGATCTTCGCCACCTTCTGGAGCATCACTCATGTGTTCCTGTTCTGCAGACTCCTCTGACACGTGTTCTGTACCATCTTTTACATCATCACTCGGATGGTCTGGTTGTGTGATGCTTTGATCTTCGCCACCTTCTGGAGCATCACTCGTGTGATCCTGTTCTGCAGGCTCCTCTGATACGTGTTCTGTATCACCTTTAACTGGCTGTTCTGCAGGTTCCTCTGACACGTGTTCTGTACCATCTTTTACATCATCACTCGGAAGGTCTGGTTGTGTGATGCTTTGATCTTCGCCACCTTCTGTAGCATCACTCTTGTGTTCCTGTTCCACCGGCTCCTCTGGCACGTGTTCTGTATCACCTTTTACTTGCTGTTCTTCAGGTTCATCTGACACACGTTCTGTACCATCTTTTACATCATCACTCGGATGGTCTGGTTGTGTGATGCTTTGATCTTCTCCACCTTCAGTAGCATCACTTGTGTGTTCCTGTTCAGCAGGCTCCTCTGACACGTGTTCTGTACCATCTTTTACATCATCACTCGGATGGTCTGGTTTTGTGATGCTTTGATCTTCGCCACCTTCTTTAGCATCACTTGTGTGTTCCTGTTCTGCAGGTTCCTCTGACACGTGTTCTGTACCATCTTTTAAGTCATCACTCTGATGGTCTGGTTGTGTGATGCTTTGATCTTCGCCACCTTCTGTAGCATCACTCGTGTGTTCCTGTTTTGCCGGCTCCTCTGACACGTGTTCTGCATCACCTTTTACTTGCTGTTCAGCAGGCTCCTCTGACACGTGTTCTGTACCATCTTTTACATCATCACTCTGATGGTCTGGTTGTGTGATGCTTAGATCTTCGCCACCTTCTGTAGCATCACTCGTGTGTTCCTGTTCTGCAGGTTCCTCTGACACGTGTTTTGTACCATCTTTTACATCATCACTCGGATGGTCTGGTTGTGTGATGCTTTGATCTTCGCCACCTTCTGTAGCATCACTCGTGTGTTCCTGTTCTGCAGGTTCCTCTGACACGTGTTCTGTACCATCTTTTACATCATCACTCGGATGGTCTGGTTGTGTGATGCTTTGATCTTCGCCACCTTCAGTAGCATCACTCGTGTGTTGCTGTTCTGCAGGCTCCTCTGGTGCGTGTTCTGTATCACTTTTTACTTGCTGTCCTGCAGGTTCCTCTGACACGTGTTCTGTACCATCTTTTACATCATCACTTGGATGATCTGGTTGTGTGATGCTTTGATCTTCGCCACCTTCTTTAGCATCACTTGTGTGTTCCTGTTCTGCAGGCTCCTCTGACACATGTTCTGTATCACCTTTTACTTGCTCTCCTGCAGGTTCCTCTGACACGTGTTCTGTACCATCTTTTACATCCTCACTCGGATGGTCTGGTTTTGTGATGCTTTGATCTTCGCCACCTTCTTTAGCATCACTTGTGTGTTCCTGTTCTGCAGGTTCCTCTGACACATGTTCTGTACCATCTTTTACATCATCACTAAGATGGTCTGGTTTTGTGATGCTTTGATCTTCGCCACCTTCTGTAGCATCACTCTTGTGTTCCTGTTCCACCGGCTCCTCTGACACATGTTCTGTACCATCTTTTACATCTTCACTCGGATGGTCTGGTTTTGTGATGCTTAGATCTTCGCCACCTTCTTTAGCATCACTCTTGTGTTCCTGTTCCGCCGGCTCCTCTGACACGTGTTCAGTACCATCTTTTACATCATCACTCAGACGATCTGGTTTAGTGATGCTTAGATCTTCGCCACCGTCTGTAGCATCACTCTTGAGTTCCTGTTTTGACAGCTCCTCTGACACGTGTTCTGCATCACCTTTTACTTGCTGTGCTGCAGGTTCCTCTGACACGTGTTCTGTACCATCTTTTACATCATCACTTGGATGGTCTGGTTTTGTGAGGCTTAGATCTTCGGCAGCTTCTTTAGAATCACTCTTGTGTTCCTGTTCCGCCGCCTCCTCTTCAATACCTCCAAATGATGGCATGTGTATTACGATATGCTTTTTAACTTTAGTGGCAGAACTCACATCCACATCCTCTAATGTAGGGCAAGTGTCTTCATGCATGTCTGTACTACTATCAGTCATGTCTGTAAGGCCACACATGTCTGTTGCTACATCCCTCATTTCTTCTTCATCTAACTCCTGTGTGATTAACTTGTCTTCTTGTTGTTTTTCTGTCAAACCAAGCAGAAGCTGAGGGTAGTTTTGAAGGTAGTTTTGGTCAGTCATTTACGTTTTGCCCAGTGCAGATTATTTATCTTACTGTCTGTAGATCTTTGCTGTGAAACCTAGCTCTAGATCTTGCCAGTATTTTTCATTTCTGAAACAAGTTTCTCTGCAGTGTAATATCACTTTCTTTGGACCTTTTTTGGGATTATTTTTATCTTTCTCAAGTGCTGGGAACATTTATGCAATAGAAGCAGTAAAAATCTTTTCCCTTTAAATTGGTCTTAAATTCATTTTAACTTTTTTTATTTATTTACAACAATATCTATATATAGTTGAGTATATTCAACGCAGTAGAATACTATTGAAAAATCTTTTATCATCAAGAAACATGACTAAAGAAGTGTTTGTGGTTTTTCTAAAGTTGCAAAATATACATTGTTGTACATAATTGACATAGCACTGTTACATCCCGTGGTCATGTGATGTGTGGTCTGTATGTTCTGTCTTATTTGTGTTTTTCCTTTTTGTAGGAAGAGCCTGTAATTACGGAACTCTTTGGTACTACAGGGTTTTAACCTAGAGATTAAGTATAAGCGGGGAGGGAACAATGTTTTAGCGGACACCATGTCACGGGCCTTTTGAGTTTGAAAGTGGTATTAATCAACATGGTATATTGATTCTGGGTGGTGGGGGTGTTACGTCCCGTGATCATGTGATGTGTGGTCTGTATGTTCTGCCTTGTTTGTGTTTTTCCTTTTTGTAGGAGGAGCCTGTAATTATGGAACTCCTCCCAGACCTGATGCTGATTTGCGCTCACAATGGAGTGAGGCCGTTAAAGATGGAGGGGAGAGAAGGAGGGAGAGAGGAGAGAGGGGAGGAAAGGGAGAATGGGAAAATATGCCAAATCGATGCCCTGTTCCCATTAGTCTTCCCGGTTGTGCAGAGCGCCGATCTTTCCCTCAGATGTTGTTTCTTGTTTTTCTTTGTGGTTTTGCCTTTCTGGCACTTCGTGAACGGGAGCTGGAACATCAGCTCCAGATAAAGAAGTTGGAAAACGATCTACAGCTTAAAAGGTTACGGTAAGGGGAAGAACGGGAACGCGAGCGTAGACATGCGTTAGAATTAAAACCACCATATTTAGAAGATGGCTTGTAAATATGTCCATTCTTCACCCTCGTCTGTTCCCTCACCGAAGTGGCCTGAGGAGGTTTGGACCGTGTTGCTGCAGTGTGTGCTGGTGGGAAAAGCTCAGGAGGTATATTCCTCTCTTACTATGCAGCAAAGTTCTGATTATGCCCTGGTTAAAACTGCGATCATGAACACCTTTCTAAAAACCAATCAGCTTTTGCTTGTGGAATTTGCCAGAGAAAAATAAACTTTATTCGACCGATGGTGTGTGTCAAGTAAGGTAACTACAGTTGCAGGAGTTAATGCTACTGGAGGAATTTAAGGTTTGCATTCCTGAAACAGTGGCAACCCATTTAAACGATCAAAAGGTTTCCACGTTAGCACAGGCTGCTGTGTGTAAAACACAACTTTCCCGGGCACAACAGAAAGATTTGTCTCTGGTTAAGTGTTGTTCTGTGGTTGTTCGTGAGGAGGATGTAACAAGGAAGTCGGTGGCGTATTTCTGGGAAGATGGAGTTTTGATGAGGAAGTGGACTCCTCCGGTCGCTGAGGATTTGGTTTGGAATTCTGTTTTCCAAGTAGTAGTTCCACTTAAATTCAGGTCGCAGGTTTTAACATTGGGGCACGATAATGTCTTTGCGGGTCACCTGGGAGTAACAAAGACCTACAATCGTGTTCTGCGGTACTTCTTTTGGCCTGGTTTAAAAGCAGATGTAGCGAAGCACTGTCGTTCATGCCATGTCTGTCAGTTGGCTGGGAAGCCGAACCAGACAATACCACCTATAAAGTGTAGTGATTGTCACATGTGATACACAGCAGCACAGCATACGGTGCACAGAGTGAAATTTGTCCTCTGCATTTAACCCATCACCCTGAGTGAGCAGTGGGCAGCCATGACAGGCGCCCGGGGAGCAGTGTGTGGGGACGGTGCTTTGCTCAGTAGCACCTTGACAGATCAGGATTCGAACCGGCAACCTTCTGATTACGGGGCCGCTTCCTTAACCGCTAGGCCACCTGTTACACCTGATAACTTTCTGCAGTACTCAGTGATGCCATTTGGTTTACGCAATGCGCCTGCTATCTTCCAGCGCTTAATATGTAAGGTGCTTGCTGGAGTCTAGACGACATTATAATCTACTCAGCCACCTGGACGCAGCACCTTGAGACACCATAGTCTGTTTTTAAGCACCTTCAACAAGCGTCACTAACCCTCAACCCCGCCAAATGTGAATTTGGGAAAGCGACTTTAGGAAAAGAAGTAGGTCAGGGTCAAGTTCGGCCTGTAGAGGCCAAAGTTCAGGCGGTCATGAATTTTCGTAAACGTGAATTGCTTCGATTTTTAGGGATGGCTGGATTTTATCGGGGTTTTTGTAAGAACTTCTCTGACGTGGTCTGCCCGTTAACCGAGCTGCTTCTCGGTTAACGGTCTGCGGACTGCCAAAGTAAGTTTAAGGCTGTGAATTCTCTTTTTTGCAGTTCTCCAGTCCTCACTGCCCCAGATTTCCAGCGCCCCTTTAAGTTAGTGCTGTTGGAGCAGGAGTGGTGCTTCTACAGGAGGATGGGGTTGATCATCCAGTCTCATTTTTCTCTAAAAAGTTCTTAAAGCACCAATTGAACTATAGTACTCTAGAGAAAGAAGCTTTAGCTCTGATTTTGGCACTACAGCATTTTGAGGTATATGTCAGGTCCACAACACTTACTGTCCTTGTTTTTACTGATCACAATCCCCTAGTGTTTTTTGCCCGTATGAAGAACTCAAACCAGCGTATTATGCGCTGGTCTTTGGTACTACAGGGTTTTAACCTAGAGATTAAGTATAAGCGGGGAGGGAACAATGTTTTAACAGACACCATGTCACGGGCCTTTTGAGTTTGAAAGTGGTATTAATCAACATGGTATATTGATTCTGGGTGGTGGGGGTGTTACGTCCCGTGATCATGTGATGTGTGGTGTGTTTTGTTCTGCCTTGTTTGTGTTTTTCCTTTTTGTAGGAGGAGCCTGTAATTACGGGACTCCTCCCAGACCTGATGCTGATTTGCGCTCCCGTCGGAGTGAGGCCATTAAAAATGGAGGGGAGAGAAGGAGGGAGAGAGGAGAGAGGAGAGAGGGGAGGAATATACGCCAGTGCCCTGTTCCCATTAGTCTACCCGGTGCTTTTTCGTGGCCTGACTGCGTTTCAAGGCGTGATTTGTATTGTTTCATTTTATTAAAAATCACCTTGTTCAAATGGTTGTGACGTTTCCCTCCCTCTTTCTAATTGTTCACGTTCCTGACCTAGACCATGACGTAACAGCACTAGCTCAAACCTAAACTAATTGCCGGTCCTAGGGCACTGAATTCAGACCCCGCCCCCTCCCTGTTTTCCTTTCTTTAAAGCAGTACCTGTACCAGTGGGTTGGGTCCAGTCTTCCCATCTGTCCGTTTTGCTGTGAGTTAGTGATTGGATTTGTTAGCATGTAATGTGTGTGGCAGGTAGGCTGGTGTGGCCACAGGGCAGAACCCGGGCGGTCTGCGCAGGTGGGTTCTAAGATGTCGGGTCAGTGGGACAGTGATGGTCCAAGTCATAGTCAAATTAATAATTGAACAGCATTAACAACAAAGTAAATGTTGATTTGCTCCTTTTAATGACTGTGAGGTTAGATTATTATATATGTCAGTTTTTCTAATGCAAGGTTAACTGACACCTTTGTGACTGAAGTGGCAGATGTCTCTTCACTTTATTGCACTTTGCTGCTTGTAAAATTTAATTCAAATATTTTGAAGATTTAGAACTCTGTTGACAACGTTAGGTTACTTAACATTCAGAGTATCGGTTCTCTGATTAGCCCCCGGCCGGTGGTCAGTACTTTTTTTTTTTTTTAAGTGAAGTGATTGTCACATGTGATACACAGCAGCACAGCACATGGTGCACACAGTGAAATTTGTCCTCTGCATTTAACCCATCCCCCTGAGTGAGCAGTGGGCAGCCATGACAGGCGCCCGGGGAGCAGTGTGTGGGGACAGTGCTTTGCTCAGTGGCACCTCAGTGGCACCTTGGCGGACCGGGATTCGAACCGGCAACCTGCTGATTACGGGGCCGCTTCCTTAACCGCTAGGCCACCATAATCAGTGGCAGTGGTGGCCTAGTGGTTAAGGAAGTGGCCCCATAATCAGAAGGTTGCCGGTTCGAATTGCCTTTACAGCCAATTAATGCACAATGTAAAAATTACAGTACATTTCCAACTTGCCTGGCATACAACTACATCCAGCCCGCAAGATCATTTAATATACACTGCTCAAAAAAAATAAAGGGAACACTTAAAGAACACAATGTCAATCACAAGTGAAATCAAACTGTCCACTTAGGAAGTAACACTGATTGATGATCAATTTCACAAGCTGTTGTGTAAATGGAATAAAAATTATAGCCAATTAGCAAGACGTCCCCAATAAAGGCGTGGTCTTGCAGGTGGTGTCCACAGACCACTTCTCAGTTCCTGTGCTTTCTGGCTGATGCTTTGGTCACTTTTGAATGTTGGAGGTGCTTTCACTCTTGTGGTTGCATGAGACGGAGTCTAGAACCACACAAGTGGCTCAGGTAGTGCAGCTCATCCAGGATGGCACATCAATGCGAGCTGTGGCAAGAAGGTTTTCTGTATCTGTCAGCGTAGTGTCCAGAGCATGGAGGTGCTACCAGGAGTCATGGAGGAGGTTGTAGGAGGACAACAACCCAGCAGCAGGACTGCTAAAGGAGGAGCACTGCCAGAGCCCTGCAAAATGACCTCAAGCAGGCCACAAATGTGCATGTGTCTGCTTTGGTATTTGCCAGAGAACACCAAGATTGGCAAATTCGCAACTGGCGCCCTGTACTCTATACAGATGAAAGCAGGTTCACACTGAGCACATGTGACAGAGCCTGGAGATGCTGTGGAGAATGTTCTGCCGCCTGCAACATCTTCCAGCAGGACCAGTTTGACATTGGGTCAGTAATTGTGTGGGGTGTCATTTCTTTGGGGGGGCCGCACAGCCCTGCCTGAGCTTGCCAGAGGTAGCCTGACTGCCATAAGGTAACGAGATGAGATCCTCAGACCCCTTGTGAGGCCATATGCTGGTGCAGTTGGCCCTGGGTTCCTCCTAGTGCAAGACCTCATGTGGCTGGAGTGTGTCCGCAGTTTCTGCAAGTCGAAGGCATTGATGCTGTGGACTGGCCCGCCCCTTCCCCAGACATGAATCTAATAGAGCATCTGGAACATCATGTCCCGCTCCATCCACCAATGCCACGTTGCACCACAGACTGTCCAGGAGTTGGTGGATGCTTTAGTCCAGGCCTGGGAAGAGATCCCTCAGGAGACCAGCCACCACCTCAATCAGGAGCATGTTCAGACGTCGTAGGGAAGTCACACAGGCACATGGAGGCCACACACTACTGAGCCTCATTTTGACTTATTTTAAGGACATTACATCAAAGTTGGATCAGACCGTAGAGTGCTTTTACATTTCAATTTTGAGTGTGAGTCCATGGGTTGATAAATTTGATTTCCATGGATAATTTCTGTAATTTTGTTGTCAGCACGATCAACTATATAAAGTATTTAATGAGAATATTTAATTAATTTCGATCTAGGATGGCTTATTTTTGTGTTCCATTTGTTTTTTTGAGCAGTGTCGATCTATTAGGGCCTGGTGATTTGGAGCACTGATAACACAAAATCTATAAATCCCTTAATACAATGTAAAAGTTGCATTATACACTATAACGTGCACAGTCTACGATAATGTGTGTTATTGAAGCAGATTTTCTGAGCAACGTCTGAATGGAAATTGCGTGTGTAAAATACTTTTTCTCAAAATACGATCATTTTTAAGCTGCTGCTGCCATACTTAACACCGAAAACATACCATATTATGAAATAATCAGAAACGAGTAACACAGCCATCGAATGGAAAAATAGCATTAGCCTGCATACTGTCGTCGGCGTTCTCCCAAACTGTCTAGATAACGTTGTTGAGGAGCAATCAGAAATGTGTGTAAAATTTGAGTTAAATCGTACCTCTACCTGTTTCCTTAGGGCCGACGGTAAATTCCTGTATGAAAAACTCAGACGCTGTACGACGTAATTCGACTGGCGCTCTTAAACTCCATATCATCATTTTTTTATGTATCGGGTTAAATGTTACATTTTTAAATCTAAAAAAGGCGCCACTTCATTTTGAAAAAGTAGTGGAGTAAAAAGTAAATATTTTTTTACATTGAATTGTTCCGGAGTAAAAGTAAAAAGTCTCCATAAATCTAAATACTTAAGCAAACAACAACAAAAAAAAATACTTAAGTACAGTAACGAATTACATTCACTTCCTGCTTTCTCCCAATCTGCATAAACGGACTGGGTAGGGGCGGGGTTACCACCGGGGTCAACCAATCCCCGGATGGCCACTCCCCCCTCGGTTCCCTGAGCACTGTCAGCTCTGACCTTTAGTTTCGGGGCTCGGCACACGCCAGGTCCCGCGGGCGCACTATTTACTTTCATCTTTGCGTGAGAGTTTAGTTGTCCGTGTGCATTATGGGACGTTTTATTTAGACTGTCGTCGCTAACTGGGCTGCGGAGCTAATCTGTTTTATTTCGAAGGGATACGAACGGAGGACTAGTAACCTGCATCTCCAGCAGGGAAACCTGAGGCCATCCGGATCACGGTTGTTTGCATTTTTACTTATATCATATACAGTACAGTACAGGCCAAAAGTTTGGACACACCTTCTCATTCAATATGTCTTCTTTATTTTCATTCTCACTGAAGGCATCAAAATTATGAATGAACACGTGTGGAGTTATGTACTTAACAAAAAAAGGTGAAATAAGTGAAAACATGTTTTATATTCTAGTTTCTTTGCTCTGATTACTGCTTTGCACACTCTTGGCATTCTCTCGATGAGCTTCAAGAGGTCGTCACCTGAAATGCTTCTCCAACAGTCTTGAAGGAGTTCCCACAGGTGTTTAGCACTTGTTGGTCCAGCTCACCCCAAACCATCTGGACTGGGTTCAGGTCCGGTGACTGTGTGAGTGATTAGTTGTCACATCTGACACACCACAGAACAGCACCAGGTGCACACAGTTAAATGTGTCCTCTGCTTTTAACAACCACCCTTTGTGAGCAGTGGGCAGCCATGACATGCCATGACATGTATTTAGTTTGGTTTCTTTATTCTGTTCTCTTTTGATGTCTTGATTACTGAGGGTATTTAGTCTGGTTCAATATTTAAGCAATTTCCTTCGGGATTAATAAAGTTTATTATTTATTTATGTATTTTTTTACATTCTAACAAATAAGATCCCCAACGGAGCCCCTTACAGATCTCAGTGGAGCCCTGGGGACCTCCCAAAAGAGTAAGGGCTTAGCAGACCCTGGGGACCTCCCGAACACTCTGAAGGCTCTTTATATTCGTGGAGGTGACCAATAGGCAGATGGTAGGTGGAGCTGGTAGGCTTCAACTCGTCCCATGAAGTCAACTTAAAAGAGACAAGACACAAAAACACAGACAGACACACAGAACACGTGGGAGCATATGTCCAGGGATGTAGCAATGTGTGTTCCAGGGATGACCAGAAGCAGCTCATTTAATGATCTGAGGGTTTTGGCTGAAGTTTTCTATTGGAATAATCCAGCAATGTATAAAGGAACCTGGCCATTTAGTGCTTACCTGGACAAATCCAGGTAATTCTCCAAATTGTAAAAGTATAAATGAATGTATTTCTCTCCGCTGGCACTGGGAAGATAGAGCTAGTTTCTTATAGTCAGGGCAGAAAGAGCTTGTTCTTAGCCTTAGGACACAAGATACTCATCTGTCATTGTGGCTGTGCGCTTTGACATGACTGTTTTGATTTTAGAAAACGCAGACTCGCATAAATAGGTTGATCCAATAAGTGCATTCACAGTCAAGGTAGACTTTGTTAGGTTGGGATGCTTTTTCTTTTTCTCCAGCAGGAGGTTGCAGAACTCTCCGTTCTTGCCAAATTTACAGCATTTATCAGACATCCTTATCCAGTGTGACTTAAAATCAGTAGTTACAGGGACAGTCCCCCCTGGAGCAACTTAGGGTTACGTGTCTTGCTCAGGGACACAATGGTAGTAAGTGGGATTTGAACCTGGGTCTTCTGAATATATATATATTTTTTAAATTAGATAATTAAGATAACCATATATACATACACTAATGCTCCTCAATCCCTGAACCACCCACCTGACCTTGACCCACACGATTGTGGGCAGTGGTGGCCTAGCGGTTAAGGAAGCAGCCCCGTAATCATAAGGTTGCCGGTTTGAATCCCGATCCGCCAAGGTGCCACTGAGTAAAGCACCGTCCCCACACACTGCTCCCCGGGCGCCTGTCATGGCTGCTCACTGCTCACCAAGGGTGATGGTTAAAAGCAGAGGACAAAATTTCACTGTCACCGTGTGCTGTGCTGCAGTGTTTCACATGACAGTCACTTTCAAAACAGGATCGTGGGTGCCCAGGCACCTTTTGAGATATTATTAAAACATGCTTACATTTAAAGAATCATTTGCGCTATACATATTTTAATATTTCTGCTACGTCATTATACCTGGAAGTCTGTTTCCGCCGCCTCTACTGCAGGGGGCGCCAGCGGGAAGTGGCGAATGGAGACTGCTCTCATTTCTACTCGCCGACGCCCGGGAAGCAGACGACGGTGGAACCGTGCGGCGGGTGCTGGTACAAGTGGCCGATTAACAGCCCAGGACGGGACGGGAATGAAGGCCCGGTTCCGGGTCTCCTTCGCCGCTCTCTGAAGCTCTTTTTTTTTTAAAACCGCGGTTTGTGCGCGTCGCAGCGGGCCTGCTGCGCGGCGAAAGGATGTCCGAGTGGAGGGCAGCTCTGCTACGAGGAGTCCGGAGTCTCGCTGGCGAACTCGTCGCCGCCCCGTCTTCCTCGCACTAACCGCAGGGAGAAGAATCTGGTTAAATTCAGGCAGCGGCCGAAGCTCCTGCCAATACGGGTCAGTTGTTATTGTGGGTTTGTTTGTTTGTTTGTTTTTAACTTCCTGGTTGCAGCGCGGAGAAAGAAAGGGACCAATCAGCTCGCAGCTCCTGGACGCCGCGTCATTTTCAGCGATGACGTCATATCGGGCGCACAATAACAGCACCAGGATTTATGTCCGGTTTTTCGTATGTACAGTACAGGCCAAAAGTTTGGACACACCTTCTCAGTCAATGTGTTTTCTTTCTTTTTATGACCACTTACGTTGGTATTTTCTCACTGAAGGCATCAAAACTATGAATGAACACATGTGGAGTTCTGTACTTAACAAAAAAAGGTGAAATAACTGAAAACATGTTTTATATTCTAGTTTCTTTGCTCTGATTACTGCTTTGAACACTCTTGGCATTCTCTCGATGAGCTTCAAGAGGTCGTCACCTGAAATGCTTCTCCAACAGTCTTGAAGGAGTTCCCAGAGGTGTTTAGCACTTGTTGGTCCAGCTCACCCCAAACCATCTGGATTGGGTTCAGGTCCGGTGACTGTGGAGGTCAGGTCTCCACTTTTTGTTTAGTACATAACTCCACATGTGTTCATTCATAGTTTTGATGCCTTCAGTGAGAATCTACCAATGTAATCTTTACCAACGTTCATCTTTATGAAAATAAAGAAAACACATTGAATGCAAGGGTGTGTCCAAACTTTTGGCCTGTACTGTATTCGTACGTATTGATCGATTCCCGGGTTTTACCCTTTATTCTGCAGCCCTTTTTTTAATCTTAATTTTCTTGTTTCACAAAATGCCTTTAACAATTCAACATTCTGTACCAACTCTGTTCTGAACTTTGACCTTTGGCAGCTGAGGTAAAGGACCTGAAAATCCAAGTATTTCCTGTACTCTAGTTGTGGATTTTCAACTCTAAGTCAGGAAGTTAGTTTTCTTGGTGTCTCGGTCCACCACTGGTCCACCATGGGTCCCTGGTCGATGTGTGTGTAGAACTCGCCCTGTTCTCTTCTCTCCTTGTTCTGCAGTTAACGTTCTTGACGCCGAGCGGCTGCCATGGCGTCCACGCGGCTGAAGTACCTGTCTCTGGGCGTGCTGGTGTTCCAGACCACGTCTCTGGTGCTGACCATGCGTTACTCGCGCACGCTGCAGGGCGAGGGCCCGCGTTACCTCGCCTCGTCCGCCGTGGTGACCGCTGAGGTGCTGAAGATCCTGGCCTGCGTCCTGCTCGTCCTCAAAGAGCACAGTGAGTTCCCGTCGGCACCACGCGGCCTGCAGGTGACGTGCCTACTGTCACAGGCGCTTTTTAATGCGTTTATATCGGCTTGTTTGTGTTAAAGGATATTCCGCGATTCAGTTCTGGTTGAAAACTTTGTTATTTTGCACATTCAGACTACAGTGTCCGTGCTCTGAACAGTGTGCTGCGGCAGGAAATCGCCCACAAACCCATCGAGACGCTGAAGCTGGCCATCCCGTCTGGGATCTACACGCTGCAGAACAACCTGCTGTACGTCGCGCTGTCCAACCTGGACGCAGCCACCTATCAGGTGTGGAGAGCCGGCGCGTGTCCCTCACCCCCCCCCTTCCCCCAGAGGAGCGCTTTCCCGAATAACCTCTCTCGCACCCCTCCCTCAGGTGACGTACCAGCTGAAGATCCTGACCACGGCCCTGTTCTCCGTGTCCATGCTGGGCCGCAGGCTGGGCGTGTACCAGTGGCTGTCCCTGCTCATCCTCATGGGCGGAGTGGCCCTCGTCCAGGTCAAGTCCCCTTCACTTCAGACTGCAGCGTTTCCTATTCATGACCGTTCATTAAATCGGAAATGACGTACGCAGGGCCGTATAATTCACCTGAACGTCACCTGTAATTCCATTCGTTTCCTGCAGTAGAGCCACATTTGGACTGTTTACTAAAGTGGTGCACTGTGGGTCGTTATACCTGCAGACGCGTACCTTGGACCGTACTGCAGGAAGTTCCTTTCATATTCCGACTTCGTAACTTCCGACTTCTTGTGTGGAAAAAACGCTTCTCTTCTCACTGTAACGTTTTGTGTGTGTGTGTGTGTGTGACTGCAGTGGCCCTCAGATGCTGTGGTGACCCCCGAGAAGCAGGAGGTGTCTGCGGGCTCCCAGGTTGTGGGTCTGGTGGCGGTGCTGGTGGCCTGCTGCTCCAGTGGATTTGCTGGGGTTTACTTTGAGAAGATCCTGAAAGAGACGAAGCAGAGCGTTTGGGTCCGAAACATCCAGCTGGGTTAGTTCAATATGGCCTGACTGATCTCATTCCTTTCATTTGAAGAGGACACAACTCTAGTTTTTATAGTTGATCATTCATTTTGATATTCATTTTGAAATACACAATTTGTATTTATCACATTAAAACAAATGAATGCGGTTAACGCTACTTGAACCTGCCTACTGTATGCTCGCATGTATGCGTCGCATTGCCGGCACATCAACAACAACAACATTTATTTCTTATATCACATACAGCTTGTCTCAATGGGCTTTGACGGGCCCTACATTTGACACACTTGACCCTTCTGCACACAAGGAATAACTCCAGACAAAAGAAAACTAAGATAGAGAGAAAAAAAAGTAAGAAGAGACCTTGGGAAGGAGTGATACAGAGAGGGACGTCCTTCCAGGGTAGAGTCAGCCTGCAGTTGGTCTCAGTGCAGGGTTTGTGATGGTTTGTCCAATAAGAGAAAAAGTCCTGCAGTTGTAGAGGTGCAGTATAGAGCATCTGTCCATGTTTGGAGGTGCTGGACAGTGCAGAGTAGGTTTTGGTCCAGCGTCATGGTCTACATTACGTGTCCATTGTGATGCTACTGGTCCATTTGAAGATCCCTGAAGCTTATGGTGGTGGTGGCTGTGGTGACCCCCTGGTTCATTTCATGCTAATTCGTCGTTTAGCAGTTGCCAGGAACCAGGATTCAGCAGCGGCAGACGCTGGCATTCTACTGAAATACGTGGATATAGTGGTATATTTGTGCTACAGTGGCCCGGTACCCTAACTGGGACCCTAAACAGCCTAACTAAGGTGAATTTAACACTGTCTGTGTTTGACTAGGTGACCGTGAAATGAAGTGCCACTTAGTAATTGACACTGTGCCTGGGAATTGAAGTCACCGTGGTCAAAGTGGATGGCAGACGCCTCCGATACTGCCTGAGCCGCTTTCATTTACGGCATTTGACAGACGCACTTAACCATCGGTGAAATAATCACTTCTGGCCGTTCTACATTTTATCACACAAGTCAGATTGAAAGAAAGAGTTCACAAGCTTGTCTCAGCATTCTCTAAAGAGTAAAGTCTCAAGCCACCTCTAAAATGAGGTGCAAGACAGAGAAGGGTCGGGCTTTGTAGGCACCATCCTACCTTGCAACCCTTTTTTCCCCCCACACTTGTCTCTGTAATGCTTTTAAATACTCTACCAAGCTTTGGTCTTGACAGTTAATTTTTACAGATCAGGTCCTAGTCGAACAAATGAGGGATTTCTATGATGGACATTTTAAAGCGCGTCTGCTTAATTCAGGGAACGTAATTATCATTTAATTATTGCATACAACTTGATTCCATACAACTTGAAGTTGGTGCCGGTTTATGAAGTATGAAGCTGCTCAGGCCTCCCATGTTTTTTTGTTTTTTAATATCAGGGCTGTTCGGCCTGCTCTTCGGGCTCTTTGGAATGCTGGCGTATGACGGCACGCGGGTCAGGGAGCACGGCATGTTCCAGGGCTACAACACGGTCACCTGCACTGTGGTCTCTTTGCAGGTAAAACCTTTTCTCGAAGGAATCTCATCTTTGGGTTTTCGCTGTGATCTCGGTCAGGCATGTTCAGCAAAAAAATGGAGTGGTTTGACCTTGCTAGTTAATGTTTCATTAATGTGATTAATAATGTGACTTTTTAAATGTATTCTTACTCCCTGTTCTTCCCCCTCTAGGCTCTTGGAGGTCTGGTCATCGCTGCGGTCATCAAATATGCAGACAACATCTTAAAGGGCTTTGCTACGTCACTCTCCATCATCCTGTCCACTCTTATCTCCTACTTCTGGCTTCAGGACTTTGACCCCACGAGGTATGGTGTCTTTCACGCGCCTCAAACCACGGCGACTTGAATTCCCGCTCACGTTCACTCGTTCTCTTTCAGTATGTTCTTCCTGGGTGCCATGCTGGTCATAGTTGCCACGTTCTTGTACGGGTATGAGGGCAAACCACTGAGTAACCCCAGCCGGGCGTGAGGGAGAAGCTCTGAGGAGGACAACGGGACCCCGTGAAGGGGAATCCTGCCTTTCAGCTCGCACTGCACCATTGTCTCGCGGCTCGAGATATCGCTCAACACACGCTGAGAACACGTGAAGACTTCCTCCTTGAGCACAATGCTCTCCTGTCGGGAGGAAGAATGAGGTCCGGATTTGTTGAAGCCATCCAGACGTTTGTTGGACCTCCTTGTGGTCCAGCTGATCCAGGATCAGTGCCGTCAGACCTCACAGCTGTTCTTTAAAGTTTTATTTCAGGGGCTGGCTGAATTTAATTTTATTATTATTTAAAAATGAGATTGCATTTCAATGAGTGACCAACTGTAGCATATATAAATGTAGGTATAATCACGATGTCCACATTTTTCTGATATTGATATCAGAAATTGGGTGATTTTGGTAATCACTGAATCAATAGAAATTAACAGTAGAGAAAAAAAACATTTCATTTATATTCAGGGATGCTTCAAATTAGTCTTCTTATTTCAAGACTCAGTGTTGCTTATAATGTGAAGTGAGATTTTTTTTTTTTCCTCCTTTTCCCAAATTCTCTATATATGAGTCTTGGATTATTGTAAATATTGAGAATTGTTGTGGGGAAACATGCTAAGAAAAGACTGATTCTTTTTTGCCATTTTATTACCTCAAAATCACGGTGTGTGCAGCCAAATGCCTGTAAGGCAAAAGATGATCTGATCGAGTTTTGTAGACTCCTCCTCCTCAAAGTATTTTGCGAAAATAGTCCGATGCTTTCTGTATGAGGCCAACAGGGGGACACGTCACAGTACGGATGAAAGGGAGACGACATTGGTGTGGAAAAAAAATTGCAAATAAAATTCAACGTTTTTTAACTGATATTTTTGTTTTGTAGGTAGGCACCCATGTGATCAGTCAGTTGCTGTTCCCTGGTGCTTTCAGCGCTTCACGGTGTCTCATACAGTGTTCCGTTATGAAAGGTTGAAGTTGTATGTTCTACGGATGCTCTTTGTCACTGAATTCAGACCCCTCGCTCTGTAAAATAACAAAGGACCACTAGTTTCGGGACTGCAAGCGTGGGCCTTGGTCCTGCTGTAGCTTTATAAATAAAGGGAAGTGATTGTGATACACAGCACACGGTGCACACAGTGAAATACATCCTCTGCGTTTAACCCATCACCCTGAGTGAGCAGTGGCAGCCATGACAGGCGCCCGGGGAGCAGTGTGTGGGGACTGTGCTTTGCTCAGTGGCACTTTGGCGGGTCGTGATTCGAACCGGCAACCTTCTGATTGCGGGGCCGCTTCCTTAACTGCTAGGCCACCACTGCATGTTGATTTAGAATCAACAAGCTGCTTTTCATTCAGTTAATCGAATCATCAGTGCTGGGATGTGGAAAAAGAGCTGCCAGGTCTGTGATGTCCACTGGCCAGAATTGATAGTGATGATTAGGAGTGGGATCAAAATCTATACAATCAGGTAGAAAGGGGTCCACCACCCTTTACCATCATTTCAGTGACTTGGACGTCTCCGTCAAAGCAACTTTTGTGGGATGTTCCCGGTTTGCAATGGTCAAGAACAACCAAATGTGTTCCAAGCAAAGACAACCGCTGAGCTGAAGACAAGGACATTGTGTCAAGTGCTTATATCTGTGCCATCAAATGAATTAGGTTTCATTAAGTTGTCATTTTATTTTGATCACACAAATCAAAAGCAGCAATTAACTTTGTGCTTCAAACTGACATAAGCGCCTGACATTTTATATACCAAGTATGTGTTGTATGAAGGGCAGAAATGTCCCAGCGCATGACTAGCTGCATTCTGGGAACAAAATGACTGTCGTTGACAACATGACAGGGTGGTAGTAGCCTAGTGGGTAACACACTCGCCTGTGAACCAGAAGACCCAGGTTCAAATCTCACTTACTACCATTGTGTCCCTGAGCAGGACCCTGAGTGTCTCCAGGGGGGGACTGTCCCTATAACTACTGACTGTAAGTCGCTCTGGATAAGGGCGTCTGATAAATGCTGTAATTGTAACATGCCGAAACATCATCCGTTTGGTACACAAAACAAATCATTGCTTTTGATTACAGCAAACAAAATAACACGAGGACGTTCTCCTTTTGTGGTCCAAATGTGACGGGTTTATCGTTTTGTGCCACATAGTGTATGTTGGGCTTGGAAATAAGCACTTGGCGCCCCACGGTGGCTGGGGCGCGAACCTGCAAGAGGGCGTCCCTCATCTGGGGGTCCAGAAAGTTGGCGACCCTACCTCAAGCTGAACTGTATGGGGGACGTACAGCAGACTTCATCCAACTGGCGTCCGTCCTCTTGTCCACCTTGGACGCGGTGGCCTGATGTGCCATCGAAATATGTGCCTGCACACTAAACGTCTGGTTTAAAGGCGTTTATACTGGACCCCTTTTCAGGTCGTGTTCCACCACAGTCTGACCAGAACCGAAGTGGAATGGACTTCCAGGCGGTTCTAGGTTACTCTCTTAAGGCAACAGGCCCTGGTTGTGCCACCAGAACTCTGTGGCCCGCAGGGTTGAAAGGCAGCGGTGAAGGTTTAAGGCTCGTCTCCACCCGCTCACTTGGACGGAATCACTACCAGCGGCGCTCCTCTCTTCGGCCGCCACATCAGGACCTGCGCGTCGTTGGCGTTGGGCGGGCCAAGGGCGTCGCGAGGAATCGGCTCCATGTGGGTCAGGACCCTCGGCTGCTCCTGGTGCGGACGACCAACCAGCCTGGCACGGGAGCCGAGGGGCATGGAGGGGTCGACGGCGATGTCCACCCTCATGCGCCATTTAATGGTTTGCAGCAGGATCTTCTCTCTCGTGCCAGCGTTCAGCGCCACCAGCCAGGTGGTGAAGCTCTGGTCACGTTTGATGCGAGTGAGCAGCGGTACGTTGCTGTCGCTGACGGGCACCGCCCATGTCACGCTGGGGTAGAAGTTGTCGTTCATGCTGACGGTGAACCGCGAGGGTTTCAGGGTGGGCCCCGCCAGCGTTACCGTTTCTGTGGTGTTGCCGTACCATGGGTAGCTCACGCCGTCGGAATCACTGATGGCGCTCGCCAGGCCCTGGCACAACTCGGGGATCTCCCAGCTCGACCTGCGGAAGGTGAGAGACAGACAGTCAGTCGTGGGTCCCGGAATGTGGATCCCTGGCTGCGTCCCCATGAACAACACTGTCCACCTCGGACAGCGTGCTGTGGTTCCTGGCACCAAGAATGGGGGCCGCGCGTCATGTATTGACAGGAGGGTGTCTGACAACTGTCAATCATGCTACAGCCCCTCCCCTTTTTAAACTACTTCTAACTACACACCAACGAAGAGGGCTGGGTGGATAGTTGCGTCCTCCACTCCTGCTTCGATGTCCCAGCTAGGTGTCCCCCAGCAGAGGGAAGCTAGAACCGCCGTCTCTCCCTCCATCACACTTCCTGTGGGAGAGTGGGCGTGTTACATTTACACTTACATCATTTACCAGACGCCCTTATCCAGAGCGACTTACAATCAGCAGTTACAGGGACAGTCCCCCCCTGGAGACACTCAGGGTTAAGTGTCTTGCTCAGGGACACAATGGTAGTAAGTGGGGTTTGAACCTGGGACTTCTCGTTCATAAGCGAGTGTGTTACCCCACCAGGCTACTACCACCCTGCCTGTCCCTGCTGGTGCGCAGGGGTCCTGGGGTCAGAGGTCAGTCGCCACAAAAAAAAGAGAAGAGAAGAGAAGGAGCCACTTACACGCCCGCGTCTCCGTACGTGTTGAAGAACTCCATGTGGGTGCACGCCTGGATCCAGCCCACCACCCAGGTCTGGTGGCGCGGGATCGGCGGCATCAGCACGCCGGCGGAGGCCTTGAAGTAGGGCGTCCTGTAGCGCAGCGCGACGGGCGAGTCCTCCTCGATCGCGGTGGCGCTGCGGTCGATGCTCGCCGACACGTCGCACACCGCGATGCCGTCGCGCTTGACGCGGGACTTGCAGGCGACGCTCTGGATGCAGCCCATGTTTTTTTTATTTTTTTTATTATTATTTTTTAAGATCACTTTTATATCTCCTCGTCCATCTGCCCCCCCTCATCCTCCTCTTCCTCCTCCGCCGCCTTCCTCCTCCCGCGCGCTGTCATGTCCCGGTCCTTTCCGTCAGAGTCGGATGAGAATTGGGGTCCTCGGTGCGACAGGTGGGCTCGGTCCCTGGTCGGCGCGTCGCGGAATGGGAGCCGATCCCTGACACGCCGCAGCCCGACATTCCCCCACGTCGCCCTGTTGCCATGGCGACGGAGCGGCGGGCTCCGCTGCGTAATTGACGCCTTTTCGTGTCACCAAGGCGACGCGCGCTGTCACGGGTGTCGCTCAAACGCGTCGCCGCGTGTGACCATTATTATTATTATTATTAGAAGTAGTAGTATGAGTATTAATAACAATAAGTTTGAGCCAGTGTTTCTTTACAGCGGAGTCTGGAAGGTTCCAAAGCTTTTTTTTACAATTTCCAGATGTTGTGGACCATGACAGCTTCCCATCACTGAAATACCGGGATCCGTCAAGTGAATGCGAGGAATCAGTGGCCCATGCGACGGCTAAACCCCACCAGCGACACAGGAATAAGGGCTTTTTTTATTTTTTCATTTAAACGCCTTGGTCTCGTCCGGTAGAAATGACCGGGCCAGGGCGGCTGGGCGCGGTACTGCAGATATCCGACAGGGGGCGGTGCTGAGTTTCACTGGGTGTCATTGAGTGTCTTTGTAAATTACAATTTCAATATCTAATATTCGGGTATTTTATATTATGTACAGTACATGCCAAAAGGACAAACCTTCTCATTCAGTGTGTTTTCTTTATTGTCATGACCATTTACGTTGGTAGATTCTCACTGAAGGCATCAAAACTATGAATGAACACATGTGGAGTTATGTACTTAACAAAAAGTGGAGACCTGACCTCCACAGTCACCGGACCTGAACCCAATCCAGATGGTTTGGGGTAAGCTGGACCAACAAGTGCTAAACACCTCTGGGAACTCCTTCAAGACTGTTGGAGAAGCATTTCAGGTGACGACCTCTTGAAGCTCATCGAGAGAATGCCAAGAGTGTTCAAAGCAGTAATCAGAGCAAAGAAACTAGAATATAAAACATGTTTTCACTTATTTCACCTTTTTTTACATAACATAACTCCACATGTGTTCATTCGTAGTTTTGATGCCTTCAGTGAGAATCTACCACCACTGAATGAGAAGGTTTGTCCAAACTTTTGGCCTGTACTGTATATTGCATAGATATACAGATAGATAGATAAGATGCTGAAAGCTGTGAGAAGTTAGTAGGCCAGCAGTAGGTTTGGGATGCGCTGATCCTGTGATCCTGGAGGTGCTGCCATATTTGCGCTCCGTTGGCCGTTTGTGTGCCTTTGGTCTTTAAGGTGCGTAATGAATGCTGAGTGCAGATCCCCACCTGTCTGAGCCGCGCTGGGGCTTTACAGGACAATGGGCCGGGCGCTCAGAGTGTGCTGAGTGGGCAGGGTCGTCTTCCAACGTCCCTCCCTGAGCAATGGGCTTATTTGCTACACTCGACTGCTGGCCTCCGGAGGCCAGGCCGTTTCTCAGCCGGTAGCTAATGACCGGGATTTAAATGCGTGATAAGCCACGGTTCCCCCCTCTCCCCTCGGCAGCATTCCGCTGGTTCCACTGCGGTACAGGGATTTCTGACCCTGGCATCTGCACCTATTCTGGGCTCTACATGGGGAAATTCTGATGTCCATGATGGAGTTGGACACTCGCTGTGAGTGTGAAGTTATCTGCTGTAATGTCACAGGAAGTGACCTGGGTAATAATCTCCAGGTCAGAAAGCTTCTGACCTTTTCGGCTTTAATGAAATTTCACTGAGAGAAAGGCTGACCAGCAGGCATGAACCTGCCAGAACACACGTGTGTGTGTGTGTGTGTGTGTGTGTGAGAGCAAACTGTACTTGGTGTCTGAGGTGTGTGTGAGAGAGTGAGTGAGTGAACAAGAGTGTGTCAATTTTACAGTACACTGAGGTGTTTGTGTGTGTGTGTGTGTGTGTGTGTGTGTAAATGTGTGTGTGAGTGTTTGCATGTATGTGTAAAAAATTTGTATGTGTGTGTGTATGTTAGTATGTGATACTGTGTTTGTGTGTGTGTATATGTATGTGTGTCTGTGTATTGTATGTGTGTAAATTTGTTTGTGTGTATGTTTGTATATGTACTATGTGTGTCTGTGTACCGTATGTGTGAATGTGTGTGTGTATGTTTGTATGTATGTCTGTGTATTGTATGTTTGTGTGTAAAAATGTGTATGTCTGTATATGTATGTGTGTGTGTGTAAAAATGTGTGTGTGTATTGTGTGTGTTTGTATGTGTGCATATGCACATGTGTCTGTGTATTGTATATATGTGTATATGCGTGTGTGTGTGTGTGTGTGTGAATAGCTTCTTCTTGGTGTGGACGGCAGGTATCTGGATCTTCTGGAGCTGCTGCCCTCGTGTGTCTCTCATCACCAGGTAATGCCAGTGAAGATCTATGAAGACCAATCAGCTCCCTGCGCTCTTATTAAAATATTTTGGCATCAGTTCCCGGTATCAGACCCCGGAACAGCGAGCGGCAGCATGATGTTGATGTGGAGCTGAGGAGTAGGAAGGGCCGGTGTTCTGCTGAAGATGGAGCGGCAGCCGCCCCCTGGAATACGAGTGGAGGGGAGCAGGAATGGACGAGTGTCTGTTGAAAGAGTGCAGCGTGGCGGGAGGCAGGGAACAGAAAGCCCTTGTGTCCGCCTCTCTCATCTCCAGCGCCCTGAAACTCTGACGTCGGACGCTGCTCCGTCTGCGTCACTTCGCCTGCGTCTGATGTGATGAACAGGAATAACTCCTGGCTGTGAAGGTGTCGATTTTAATACGTTAGATGCTAGATGCCTCATTAGCCCCTCCCCCTGAGCCCTCGCACCCTCGTACTCACCCTCGCGTCTGGGACACATCACTTTCCCGGAATTCTGTATTCACACAACATTACTCACAGCCGCAGTACAGCTGCAGTCCAGCCACAGAATTGTCCGGTTCGTAAGAAAATCATAATGTGACATAAACCACACACATCAGCTTTGCTCAGTGGCACCTTGGCGTATCGGGATTCGAACCAGCAACCTTCTGATTACGGGGCCGGTTCCTTAACCGCTAGGCCACCACTGCACCCGCTAGGGCGCCACGGGCCAAACGCACCAACTCACCCTGAACAAGTGAATGTGAGGTGATTGTCACATGTGATACACAGCAGCACAGCACACGGTGCACACAGTGAAATTTGTCCTCTGCATTTAACCCATCACCCTGAGTGAGCAGTGGGCAGCCATGACAGGCGCCCGGGGAGCAGTGTGTTGGGACGGTGCTTTGATCAGTGGCACCTCAGTGGCACCTTGCCGGATCAGGATTCGAACCGGCAACCTTCTGATTACGGGGCCGATTCCTTAACCGCTAGGCCACCACTGCCCCAAGGTGCGTTGCTCCAGGTGAGGTACGAACTCACAACCTCGGCAAAGCTCATCACACACTGTTTTATAAGTACTGCGCACTAATGAATGAACGTTGTGAATGACAATTCAGCACAGCACACAGTACACAGTGACACAACGAAATGTGGTCTCTGTATTTAACCATCACCCTTGGTGACCCCTTGGTGCAGTGGATGAAAGGTGACCGGGGAGCAGATTTGTTCTGGGTTCGGGATTTGAACCTGCAACCTTCCGATGACAGGTCCGCTTCCTTACCTGCCAGTAACCCTGACTGTCTCCAGAGGGACTGTCCCTCTAAATACTGATTGTAAGGAGAAGAACACCTCTCCACTCCTGTCCTGAACCCGCATGGGCAGGAGGAGCAGAGGCTGAAGCTCCGCGTTTGATTCCCAGTGTTGAGTGGGGCCGTGTGGAGATGATGGTGATACATTTGTGAGAGTTCGTCCACTCGAGTGAATACTGTGTGAGTGTGTGAGAACCACGTATGAGCGCTTTAGCTGCGCAGCGTAGCGTGAGGTGTGGGGAGTGAGCGGCCGCGCCGGCCTTCGGGAGCCCCGCCCCCTGGTAATCCCGCTGTTTTCAGGAGCCCTGGCCCGTACTTGATGAGTTTGGGCAAGAAAAGGGGCAGTGTTCCCCCCCGTCCGCTCTCCCATTCTCTGGCTTTTTCTCATGCCTCCACCCCGCCCTCTCGCACTGTCGTCCCCCACCCTGGAGCCGCGGCGCAAAGTGTTTACTCAGCACCTCTGCCCCACCCCGCCGCTTTCTGACGCTCTCTTCCACTTCCATTAGAGGAGATGGAAAGCTGCACAGCCGGCTTCTCCATTCCAAAAACTCAGGAGCACCGGCGGAGCACCATCCAGATATGTTGTTAATGAAAACAAAAGCCGAATTACAAAAAACAAGCTGAACTAACTTAACATGTTTGGGTCGAAATAATGGAATTAGGAGATCCAGAATCAAACGAATCGTGTGGAAACAATGTCCATTAGTCCAGGAGTGCAGGGTGGTGGGATCACTGATTCAGATTCAGAAAACTTTATTTTTCCTAATGGACATTATGACCACACGATAACCCCTGAACCCCTCCTGGTCCTGATATGTGAAGATCCAGCAGCACCCGGAGAAGATCGACGTGGCTTTACAAAATTACTAGGGAACCTTAGATTTGTCACCCACGATGATCCAGCTGTTCCTCAGCAACGTCATTCAGCAGCAGCTGGTCACGTGACCTTGTGACGGTGAACAGAGTACCAAGGCGGAACCTCGCACGACACATCACTACATTTACACACGACTTTCACTGCTGGCGCTCGACTGCGGGCCATCGCGACCTGTCCCTGAAGACCTGCTGCTGCTGGCAGCGAACGTCCCTCTCTCCGGAGGATGTGTGTTGGGGGTGGAGGGGTAAAACGAGGGATTACTGCGAGGCCACAGGCCCCGGGGCGGAGGGGCCGTTTCCTGGCCGCAGCCCGTGTTTGTCCTGCCTGACCTGGCAGCACCGGGGGCAGATCCTGCTTGGATTCACCCCCGATCCCACGCCTGTCTGAAGCTGTTAGCCGCTGAGTGTGAGCAGCTAGCCCGGCTTAGCGAGTCTGAGCTGGGGGCCGCGTGGGCGGGGCCCTGCACTCTTTGTGTTGGGGCGTACGGGAGACGGGGGCGGTTATGGCTTATGACACCCGTTTGATTCATCGCACCGTCTCTTTCATATCGGTGTGAGCACCGCGGTTGTGTTGGTTTAACCTCATCTCTGAACGCATGGGGGCTTCGCCGCGTCCGTCCCACCTGACCGTGATGTCATCAAAACCCCAAAGTTTTCATGAATATCGAGAAAGTTTCCTTCTCCCTCCCTCCCCAAAAAAACAATGTTGAGTGTCATCTTTACTTTACCTTACTCTACTTTACTCTACTTTACTATCCAAAGCGACTTACAAGAGGAAGACACAGCAATTCTCATTCGGTTTCTATAGATTGTGAGTTTACAAAACTAAGAGCCCCGATAAGGCCAAACTTGTCAAGAATAGAACATGCTGGGGTTGCTGGTTTAAATCCCGGTCCGCCAAGGTGCCACTGAGCAAAGCACCGTCCCCACACACTGCTCCCCGGGCGCCTGTCATGGCCGCCCACTGCTCACTCAGGGTGATGGTTAAATGCACAGGACAAATTTCACTGTGTGCACCGTGTGCTGTGCTGCTGTGTATCACAAGTGACAATCACTTTACTTTATATATACATTTTGTGTGTGTGTGTGTGTGTGTGTGTGTGTATGTTAGACTCGTTTGAAATACTTTTTAAACAAGTGGGTTTTCAAAAGTTTCTTAAAGGTGGTGGTGGTCTCGGCTAGTCGAATGGAGCCGGGCAAGTTGTCCCACCAGCCAGGGACACCAGAGGACAACAGAGTCGACTGGGACCGGAGACCCCGTGAAGAGGGAATTTTCAGTCTCAGCCGCCCCCCCCCCTTCGGCCAGAGTCGGAACCGTTTCGCCGTATTTGCTTTTCCTCCTGCGCCGCTTTCACAGCTCAATCGCTTGTTTGCAGAGGCCTGTTATTATTTTTCAATTGCCGGCTTGCAGGGGCCGCGGCGAGCGGCGCGGCTGTTGTTTCTGGCCGGCATGTGCGCTGCGGCCTGGGCAAGCGCGCCGAGAAGGAGAAAGAACGGCGGCCTCGGCACCTTCCCTGCAAGACGCCGAGCGGCGGTGGGAATGGGCCGCGGGTGGATTATGTGGAGTGAGCGGCGAGGCGCCCATTAGCATCGTTTAGATGGACAAACGTGATAATCTCTGATAAGACGCCTCTGTTCGCACCCCCGAGCCGCGGTAATCCGAAACCCGCCGTCGTCCCCGGCGCCCAGTAGAAGGTTAGGTCACGTTCCGCCTTTTCTTTTCGTCTGCAAAACATTTTGAAACAGTTTGAAATTTCCCGATTTGGCCGAAGGTGAAGAAGAAGCATCACAAATCCAGAAATGCTGCAGCAGCAGTAAAAACCACGATCAGACCCTCACAGAACATACGTGAACATGGAATCCAGGAGCTTCTGCAGCAGAAAAGTTTATTTCTTAAGTAAAAACCACGATCAGACCCTCACAGAACATACGTGAACATGGAATCCAGGAGCTTCTGCAGCAGAAAAGTTTATTTCTTAAGTAAAAAAAACACGATCAGACCCTCACAGAACATACGTGAACATGGAATCCAGGAGCTTCTGAAGCAGAAAAGTTTATTTCTTAAGTAAAAAAACCACGATCAGACCCTCACAGAACATTCGTGAACATGGAATCCAGGATCTGCTGCAGCAGAAAAGTTTATTTCTTAAGTAAAAACCACGATCAGACCCTCACAGAACATTCGTGAACATGGAATCCAGGAGCTTCTGAAGCAGAAAAGTTTATTTCTTAAGTAAAAAAACCACAATCAGACCCTCACAGAACATTCGTGAACATGGAATCCAGGATCTGCTGCAGCAGAAAAGTTTATTTCTTAAGTAAAAACCACGATCAGACCCTCACAGAACATTCGTGAACATGGAATCCAGGAGCTTCTGAAGCAGAAAAGTTTATTTCTTAAGTAAAAACCACGATCAGACCCTCACAGAACATTCGTGAACATGGAATCCAGGAGCTTCTGCAGCAGAAAAGTTTATTTCTTAAGTAAAAACCACGATCAGACCCTCACAGAACATACGTGAACATGGAATCCAGGAGCTTCTGCAGCAGAAAAGTTTATTTCTTAAGTAAAAAAAACACGATCAGACCCTCACAGAACATTCGTGAACATGGAATCCAGGATCTGCTGCAGCAGAAAAGTTTATTTCTTAAGTAAAAACCACGATCAGACCCTCACAGAACATTCGTGAACATGGAATCCAGGAGCTTCTGAAGCAGAAAAGTTTATTTCTTAAGTAAAAACCACGATCAGACCCTCACAGAACATTCGTGAACATGGAATCCAGGAGCTTCTGCAGCAGAAAAGTTTATTTCTTAAGTAAAAACCACGATCAGACCCTCACAGAACATTCGTGAACATGGAATCCAGGAGCTTCTGAAGCAGAAAAGTTTATTTCTTAAGTAAAAACCACGATCAGACCCTCACAGAACATTCGTGAACATGGAATCCAGGAGCTTCTGCAGCAGAAAAATTTATTTCTTAAGTAAAAACCACGATCAGACCCTCACAGAACATTCGTGAACATGGAATCCAGGAGCTTCTGAAGCAGAAAAGTTTATTTCTTAAGTAAAAACCACGATCAGACCCTCACAGAACATTCGTGAACATGGAATCCAGGAGCTTCTGAAGCAGAAAAGTTTATTTCTTAAGTAAAAACCACGATCAGACCCTCACAGAACATACGTGAACATGGAATCCAGGAGCTTCTGCAGCAGAAAAGTTTATTTCTTTATACCGGAGACAGTTTGCTCGGAGCCTGAAGATCCCTCACACTGGTCCGACTCAGATGGGAAGTCAGGCTGGGATGGAATGGACAACATGGAATTTGCATACGAACACTAATAAACTGTACAGGGTTCCTGTGCTCCGTCACGTCTTCTTAAATCGTCTCTGCCGCCTCGTACCGCTTTACGCTGATGCCGGCGGCGTCCTGGCCGGTCTGTAAACAGGGGTAGAGCCCCGGGCCCCCACCTCGGCCCCCACCGGACAGAGGGTGTCGTCACTGGGGCTCTGCTTATAAAACCGGCAGCGGCCACACACACCTGGCAGGAGGAACTGTCCACACACACAGAGACAGAGAGACAGAAAGACAGAGAGAGAGAGAGACCCTGAGAGAGAGAGAGACCCTGAGAGAGGCTCCTGGCTTTTCCATGCGATTTCCCTCTGATGTTGGATGTGAAGTTCATCGAGTCCTCCTCACTTTTTATGAATCTGGCCAGTTTCTCTTACTTCTCGGGCATGTGCAACATGACTGCGGAGTGCCAGCACTCGCCGGCCGAGGCGGCCAGTCCGGTGGTCGGCGTGTCCCCCAACATCGGCCTGGACCCCGGCGTCATCAAGTCGGAGCCGGCGGCCGCGGAGCGGGACGAGGCGCCGCCCCCGGGGCCGGGCGCGGGCGGCCGGCGCAGGAAGCGGCCGGTGCAGCGCGGCAAGCCGCCCTACAGCTACATCGCGCTGATCGCCATGGCCATCGCCAACTCGGCCGAGAGGAAGCTGACGCTGGGCGGCATCTACAAGTTCATCACGGAGCGCTTCCCCTTCTACCGCGAGAACTCCAAGAAGTGGCAGAACTCCATCCGCCACAACCTCACCCTCAACGACTGCTTCGTCAAGATCCCGCGGGAGCCCGGCCGGCCCGGGAAGGGCAACTACTGGACCCTGGACCCGGCGGCCGAAGACATGTTCGACAACGGCAGCTTCCTGCGCCGGAGGAAGCGCTTCAAGCGCACCGACGTCAGCACCTACCCCGGCTACGTGCAGGGCTCCAGCGCCTTCACGCCCACGCCCATGGGTCGCCCGGGCTACCCCAAAACCCTGTACCCCGCGATGAGCTCCGGCTACGGAGCCCAGCTGCCGGCGTCCCCGCACCCCGCCATGCTGCACCACTACCAGGCCCAGCCGAGGATGTTCAGCATCGACACCCTCATCAGCCCGCAGGCGGCGATGCAGAGCGGCGCGGCCGCGGACCTCAACCCGCAGGGCCTGGGCATGGGCGGCGTGGAGCTGGGCGCCATGTCCGCCGCCTGCCCGCTGCCGGGCGCCGAGCCCGCCTGCTTCCAAGCGCCGGCCGTCAACCCCCCGCCGGACCCGCTGTCCCGCGCCAACCCCTCCCTCGGGTACCCGTACAGCGGCCCGGCCTCCCCGCCCCACCTGTCCTCCTTCTCCGCGGGCGCCTCTCAGCTCTACTGCCCCGGGAACCGCGTCTCGGTCCCGGACCACACGGAGCAGCTGCTGGGCCTGACCGGGACCGGCGTCAACTCGTACGGCGGCGGCGGCGGCGGCGGGGGCGGCAACGGCGGCGCGACCTACATGCGGCAGAACTTCACACCCGGCCTGGAGCGCTACATGTGAACATCTCCACGTCTGGTGGTTCTGGGAGGTTCTACACCATCTTCTCAACCACTGCTGTGCTCCTGGTTCTGTGAGGTTCTAAACTGTATACCTGGCACCAACCACTGCTGTGCTCCTGGTTCTGTGAGGTTCTAAACTGTATACCTGGAACCAACCACTGCTGTGCTCCTGGTTCTGTGAGGTTCTACACCAACTACCCAGGACCAACCATTGCTGTACTCCTGTGTGGTTCTATACCATCTTCTCAACTCCAACCACTGCTGTACTCCTGGTTCTGTGAGGTTCTACACCAGGTACCCAGCACCAACCACTGCTCTACCCCTGGTTCTGTGAGGTTCTACACCATCTTCTCAACTCCAACCACTGCTGTGTTCCTGGTTCTGTGAGGTTCTACACATCTTCTCAACTCCAACCACTGCTGTGTTCCTGGTTCTGTGAGGTTCTACACATCTTCTCAACTCCAACCACTGCTGTGTTCCTGGTTCTGGGAGGTTCTACACCATCTTCTCAACCACTGATGTGCTCCTGGTTCTGTGAGGTTCTACACCAACTACCCAGGACCAACCATTGCTGTACTCCTGTGTGGTTCTATACCATCTTCTCAACTCCAACCACTGCTGTGTTCCTGGTTCTGTGAGGTTCTACACCAACTACCCAGGACCAACCACTGCTGTGCTCCTGGTTCTGTGAGGTTCTACACCAACTACCCAGGACCAACCACTGCTGTACTCCTGGTTCTGTGAGGTTCTAAACTGTATACCTGGCACCAACCACTGCTGTGCTCCTTGTTCTGTGAGGTTCTAAACTGTATACCTGGAACCAACCACTGCTGTACTCCTGGTTCTGTGAGGTTCTACACCAACTACCCAGGACCAACCATTGCTGTACTCCTGTGTGGTTCTATACCATCTTCTCAACTCCAACCACTGCTGTGTTCCTGGTTCTGTGAGGTTCTACACCAACTACCCAGGACCAACCACTGCTGTACTTCTGGTTCATTAAGGTTCTACACCAGACACCCAGCACCAACCACTGCTGTGCTCCTGGTTCTGTGAGGTTCTAAACTGTATACCTGGCACCAACCACTGCTGTGCTCCTGGTTCTGTGAGGTTCTACACCAACTACCCAGGACCAACCACTGCTGTACTCCTGTGTGGTTCTATACCATCTTCTCAACTCCAACCACTGCTCTACTCCTGGTTCTGTGTGGTTCTACACCAACTACCCAGGACCAACCACTGCTGTACTCCTGTGTGGTTCTATACCATCTTCTCAACTCCAACCACTGCTGTGTTCCTGGTTCTGTGAGGTTCTACACCAACTACCCAGGACCAACCACTGCTGTACTCCTGGTTCATTAAGGTTCTACACCAGACACCCAGCACCAACCACTGCTGTGCTCCTGGTTCTGTGAGGATCTACACCACGTACCCAGCACCAACCACTGCTCTACCCCTGGTTCTGTGAGGTTCTACACCATCTTCTCAACTCCAACCACTGCTGTGTTCCTGGTTCTGTGAGGTTCTACACATCTACTCAACACCAACCACTGCTGTACTCCTGGTTCTTTGAGATTCTACACCATTTACTGGTTCTACCACCAGCCTCTGCTGTATTCCTGTTTCTGTGTGGTTCTACGCCATGTACCTGGCACCAACCACTGCTGTACTTCTGGTTCTGTGAGGTTCTACACCATCTTCTCAACACCAACTACTGCTCTACTCCTGGTTCTGTGAGGTTCTACACCATCTTCTCAACACCAACTACTGCTCTACTCCTGGTTCTTTGAGATTCTACACCATTTACTGGTTCTAGCACCAGCCTCTGCTGTACTCCTGGTTCTGTGAGGTTCTACACCAGGTACCCAGCACCAACCACTGCTCTACCCCTGGTTCTGTGAGGTTCTACACCATCTTCTCAACTCCAACCACTGCTGTGTTCCTGGTTCTGTGAGGTTCTACACATCTACTCAACACCAACCACTGCTGTACTCCTGGTTCTTTGAGATTCTACACCATTTACTGGTTCTAGCACCAGCCTCTGCTGTACTCCTGGTTCTGTGTGGTTCTACACTGTATAACTAGCACCAGACACTGCTGTATTCCTGTTTCTGTGTGGTTCTACGCCATGTACCCGGCACCAACCACTGCTGTACTTCTGGTTCTGTGAGGTTCTACACCATCTTCTCAACACCAACCACTGCTCTGCTCCTGGTTCTGTGAGGTTCTACACCATATTCTCCAACCACTGCTCTACTCCTGGTTCTGTGTGGTTCTACACCAACTACACAGGACCAACCACTGATGTACTCCTGTGTGGTTCTACATCATCTTCACAACTCCAACTACTGCTGTGTTCCTGGTTCTGTGAGGTTCTACACATCTACTCAACACCAACCACTGCTGTACTCCTGGTTCTTTGAGATTCTACACCATTTACTGGTTCTAGCACCAGCCTCTGCTGTACTCCTGGTTCTGTGTGGTTCTACACTGTATAACTAGCACCAGACACTGCTGTATTCCTGTTTCTGTGTGGTTCTACGCCATGTACCCGGCACCAACCACTGCTGTACTTCTGGTTCTGTGAGGTTCTACACCATCTTCTCAACACCAACTACTGCTCTACTCCTGGTTCTGTGAGGTTCTACACCATCTTCTCAACACCAACTACTGCTCTACTCCTGGTTCTGTGAGGTTCTACACCATCTTCTCAACACCAACTACTGCTGTACCCCTGGTTCTGTGAGGTTCTACACCAACCACTGCTGTACTCCTGTTTCTCTAAGGTTCTACACCATCTTCTCAGCACCAACTACTGCTGTACTCCTGGTTCTGTAAGGTTCTACACCATCTTCTCAGCACCAACCACTGCTGTACTCTTGGTTCTGTAAGGTTTTACACCACCTTCTCAACGTCAACGCCTGCTGTACTCCTGGTTCTGTAAGGTTCTACACCACCTTCTCAACACCAACTACTGCTGTACGCCTGGTTCTGTAAGGTTCCACACTGTATACCCAGCAATAATGACTGCTGTACTCCTGATTCTGTAAGGTTCTACACCACCTTCTCAACACCAACTACTGCTGTACGCCTGGTTCTGTAAGGTTCCACACTGTATACCCAGCAATAATGACTGCTGTACTCCTGATTCTGTAAGGTTCTAAACCATCTTCTCAGTACCAACTACTGCTGTACTCCTGGTTCTATAAGGTTCTACACCACCACTTCAGTACCAACTACTGCTGTACTCCTGGTTCTGTAAGGTTGTACATCGTATACCCAGCACCAATGACTGCCGTACTTATGGTTCTGTGAGGCTTTTTCTACACCATCTACCCAGCACCTATACGAACATCTGTATGATGTTCTACTTCCCATCTCGTCTGGGCGTTTTTTCTTTTTTTTTTTGTCTGTTCAGTTTTTTTCAGTTAATTCAGTTTTATTGAAACTGAAAACAGCTGTGTTTGTGTTTGTGTTGTAGCGTTGTAAAATATGCAAAAATGTTTTAGATTATTTAAAGCTCTAAATTCGCGAAGCATTTTAATGTTCACTGTTGTGTAAACGATAGATGCCGAGAACGGATGAATAAATACTTTTAACATTTTATTTTCCTGTTCATTAAAAAAACATTTGTTTGGATTTATAAAATATTTCTGCAGTTTGTCGTTAATTTACGTCAGTTATAATAATATGTTATAATACAATTTTTTTTTTTTTTCCAAAAACATTTTTTTAAAAGATCCAAATAACAATTCAGAAGACCAGGCAAGTTATTTAATAGGAAGTAATCTTTCTGACCTAATGTGACTTTAATTTAATTGAATTTAAACGACCACCACTCGCGACGCAGAGCGACACCTCGCGGCTCGCTGCCTGGTTGCAGAAATTCCTAAAAATTCAAAAAACGACCACAAGACCTGATTAGTCGACTTCAACGTGTCACGCATTCTACTGAGCTGGCTGTGGAACAGTTTTCGGGTTCCAGAAGGGGTCGGTGGTTAAATATCCCTCACCCGCAATCGTGAAATATTCCACGTGCAAAATCGGTTTCAAGTGGAAGACACATTTCACCACAATTCAGGAGCATTGTGGGCTGGTGGAGCTTCGCCCAGCTTTACTTCTGGTGGACTCGTGCGGCTGGCTTTTATTTAGTTATTTATTAAGTTTTAAGTGAAGTGACACGGTGACATGTGTCCTCCGTATTTAACCATCACCCTTGGTGAGCAGTGGGCAGCCATGACAGGCGCCCGGGGAGCAGTGTGTGGGGACGGGGACCTCAGTGGCACCTTGGCGGCTCGGGACTCGAACCCACAACCTTCCGATTACGGGTCCGCTTCCTTACTCGCCAGGAGAGCGTTTTTTTTTTTTTTTTTTTTTTGCTTGTGGTGCGTGGCAGGTGAGTGAGCCGGGTGAGCCGGAGCTGGGCAGATTTCAGCCAATCAGAGTCCTCGACCCGAACAGGACCAGGACGCCTGGTGTCCTCGTGTCCACTAGATGGCGCTACATCTGCACTGACGGTGCGCGTTCCTCCATTCTGATGGCCAGATGACACACACACACACGCACACACACACACCAGCGTGAAATTAGTAACCTAACGTTCACCATAAACACCCACAAAATAACGTGGCGATGGCCTAGTGGGTGACACACTCGACTATGAACCAGAAGTCCCAGGTTCGAGCCCCACTTACTACCGTCGGGTCCCCGAGCAGGACATTTATCCCCGAGTGTCTCCGGGGGGACTGTCCCTGTCACTTACCAGACGCCCTGTAGATGTAAAGTGGACTGGACAGGAGTCCGGGTGTGTTCAGGTGTGTTGGGTTTGGTGTAGTTGGCGCTTTATTAATTTTTCAGTTAGATGTAATAGTTGTGCGCAGACCAAAGATCTTATAATAAACTGTATAATATTTTGGGGCAAGAGACGCAGCCAGTAAATGAATAATTTCCACGCAATGTGGATGTTCTGAAGAGTTTATGAAATATTAGAGTTAATGCACGACGATGACGAGCTGCTGCAGGTTGTATGTGTGTGTGTGTGTGTGTGTGTGTGTGTGTGAGATAGAGACGTGATGAACGGCTGCTCTGAATTTCTATTTCTACTGAATGGCGTTTAATTCGTTTGCTCGGCGCAGCGCAAATCCGCACCGAAGCAGAAATTTGCCAGAAATGTGTCTATAAACGATAAACATTTAATTATGCTTAAATTATGCAATTTTTCAAAATAAGTACGAACAGAATTTGTGTACAGAAATGTACTCTACCTACTGAACCTATTTCGTATTTTTGAAGGCTTATTATTAAAGAAATATTTATTGCTGTTGTAATTATTTATGCTTCAAGCAAAATGAATGATGTCGCCGTTCTTATAAAACCAGCGTATAAATCTATTTAACGCATATAAAATGGAGAAGAACCACGACGAGATTCGTAATTGCGGTGTGAATTGTGGCGCGTTATTACGCGCGGAGTAGCTGCTCCCTCTCCTCCCTCTCCGGTAAGTGCGGTGACACGGCGGTCATGTGACCCGGCGCTTAAATAAAAGCTTTCCGGGACGCGCGAGTGGGGAAGAGCGCGCAGATCGCACCGCGTCTCCGCGTTACGATAAAAAGAGGATTAAAGAGAGAGAGAGAGACAGACAGACAGACAGACAGACAGAAAGTCGACTTTCCCCGAAATATGCGCGACGCGGCGCGTTCGAACCGGCGCGCTCGGGACGGAGAGTCCGCACCGTGAGACCCGGCGCTCGGTGCCGCGTTCCGCGCGTCTATGTAGTTCGGAGTTCGGAAGGCGCGCAGACTGGACCCGGACCGGGACAAGGGGGGACAGGACGACTCGCCGAGGATGACTCTGGGCGCGGACATGTCCGACAGCTCGACGTTGTCGGACGACGTGGACGTAGACGTGGACGTGGTCGGGGACGGGACATTCCTGCACCGCCGCTTCCACCTGGACCACGACTCCGACTCCGACAACCTGTCCCAGAACGCCGGCGAGGGCGCGTCCTCCCCGGGTCACCGCAGCCTGGAGGTCGCGGGGGAGGCGGGCGGCGGCGCGGCGAGCGCGGACAAGCCGGCGAAGAACAGCCTGGTGAAGCCGCCCTACTCCTACATCGCCCTGATCACCATGGCCATCCTGCAGAGCCCCAAGAAGCGCCTGACCCTCAGCGAGATCTGCGACTTCATCAGCAGCAGGTTCCCGTACTATCGCGAGAAGTTCCCGGCCTGGCAGAACTCCATCCGCCACAACCTGTCCCTCAACGACTGCTTCGTCAAGATCCCGCGGGAGCCGGGGAACCCGGGCAAGGGCAACTACTGGACCCTGGACCCCGAGTCCGCCGACATGTTCGACAACGGCAGCTTCCTGCGCCGGAGGAAGCGCTTCAAGCGCCACCAGACCACGGCCGAGATCCTCCGGGACGCGGGCGGCTTCCTGCCCGGCTTCGGCTACGCGCCGTACGGCTACAACTACGGCCTCCAGCTGCAGAACTTCCCGCATCCGTACCACCCGCAGCACCCGCAGCACCCGGGCGGCGCCTTCTCCTTCCAGGGCGCGCCCTGCGCCTCCATCTTCTCCTCGCCGCCGTCCCTGCCGTCCCTCCTGGGGGCCGAGCTGCGGAAGCCCTTCTACCCGCAGCTGAGCCCGACCCTGCCCGGCCTGGCCGCCCTCAAGCCGGACTCCGGCGCCGCCGCCCGGCCCTCCTTCTCCATAGACAACATCATCGGGGCGGGAGGGAACCCGGCGGGGTCGCCGTACGGCGGGCCTCCTCCTCCTCATCCTCCTCATCCTCCTCCTCCTCCTCCTCCGCAGCAGCAGCAGGGCGGCCCGGCGCAGGTCCTCGCCATGCTCGCCCCCGGCCTGCACCTGAGCCCCGCGGAGGGCGCCCACACTTTCCCCGGCAAAGCCGCGAACTCTCACGCCTGCCGCTTCTGAGCTCCCAAGGTAGGAGACGCCAGAGCGGGCCGCTTCTATTTATGAATTGTACATATGTAAAAGATGGGAAAACAGTGACGAACCCCGCCCATGTAAAAAGTATTCGCTGTTCCGGCTGTTCCGGCTGTTCCGGTGAGTCGGTTCTCAGGTCGGAGCGCTGGTGGTTTTTGTCAGTAGCGGTGATGTGTGTCGTGGATCTTTCACTGTGAAAACTGCGCTGTTCTTGTGTCCGGAGGTCATTTTTTTTTGGTGTAATGACAAAAAAAAAAAAATATATATAATAATAAATGTTGTGAAATTTGAAGTATGTTTTTTGTAACGTTTCTTTTTTTTCCGAAATTCGTTCTTTTATAAGGTCAGGCGGGGTCAAAAAGTTACAAACTAATTTCAATTTCATTCCTTTTTTCCTCTTATCGATACACATTGTTGGACATTTTCTGGTTAAAAAAGAACACAATTAGAAATCCATTATTATTATTGAAATGTATGGTGTATGATTATTGGTTTCGGATAATTAATGTCGGATTGATTATGAGGGTGGTGGGTGTCTAATTGGCTGGGGAGGGTGGGGTTCCGATGATGGACACCCACCGCCGTCCCGCCGGGATTCGCGATCATTTCGGATTCTAATCCGCGATAATGCGACTTCTTGGCCGTTTGTTGACGTTGTCGCCGAAGACCCCGGGGTCCCATGAACCCCGATAATCCCCCCCGACACAGGACGCGCGCATTTCCCTCTGAAAAGCGATCCGCTTTCATCTGCGGCGCGCGCGCGCACACACACACACACACACACACACACACAAACACACACAGACACACACACACGCACACACACTTCCACGCTCCGGTTAATACCTGCGGGTTTTTTTTATCTTCACGCGTCCTCATGTTCTAATATTCAAACCGCGCGGGGCCGAAGTTCTCATTCAAAACCGAGAAAAAATCTGCGCAATGACACGCAGAGGATCCACGCAACAACAAAAAACACAACAAGAACATATTAAAACAATACGAAAGGAAGCAGCCACTAAAATATTATTCCGTATTATTTATATTATATAAATATATTATATTTTGAACCATTCTTTTATTTTTGAACCATTATTTTTTAACCTAGACGCGGTTTTCCATTTTTTAAACCTAATTTTCCCCTCCGTGACATCAGACAATAATCAATAATTGGGGTTAACAGAGGATATTTTTTTCTTTAACTTTACCTGATGCTAAATTTATTATTAGCGTTGATTTATTAACCATTCATTTAGCAACAACATTTTCACTCGTTATGGTCTCCACAGTAATGAATTATGCGTTCTTAATTAATTCGAAAGAGCTGATATGATTCCCGCAACTCATTCCTCGTCGAATTAGCACATTTTAATTCGATGTGGGTTCTGCTCTCCTTTCTTCTTTTAATTGTAATCATTTCTTCACGTGCTCCTGCCATCATCAGTGCGCCTGCTATAATTTTATAGAAATTAATTTAAATGTAATGTTTACCAATTTTCTTCGTATTTAAATAGAAGTTAGTGGTGCAGCGTGGGATATAATAATAATTTAAAAAATATTCACATAAATTCCTTTTATTTTCCCTCTTTAAAAGGTTTTTACACATTTTGTTTTTCGGTGCTGAATTTAATATTTATTGCAAATTATCAAGTTAAACGGAAATTAACACAATTAATTCTTGTCAATATTAAATTAAATGTGAATAAACTCAGCGGCTCTTTTTGTGTAAAAGTAACAGTTCGTTATGGTAACACCAATAATTATATTATATAATAATAAAAATAATGCTATTATATATAATATATAATATTATTATCATATCTATTATATTATTATATTATATTGTCACACTAGCGCGGTAGCAAAAGTTGTCTTGTATTTAGTGTTGTATAAAATAGAAAACCGGAATAATGTTATTTTTATTATTATTATTACTATTATTATTATTATTATTGTGCATGTCCTCGAGATTAAAGAAGGCGATGCTATGTGACATTTAATTTTTTTTTTTTCGGCAGAAATACGTTTAGACCGATCTCGACACCTGCTGCACCCCCGTTTCCCGGGGAATAATAAAAATAATAAAAGCACAAAATTACCAACATTAAATAGAGGTGAATTTCTGAATGAGTTTCTGAACGCGTATTAACTGAATTATTTCGATATTAATTTGTCATTTATTAATTACCTATCCCTCCTCTCCTCTCCGACTCACATTCACAGAGACACAAGCGGACAGGTTATTATTATTAATATTACTATTCATTTTTGACACATGGAACGCAATGCCCTAATATTAGCAAAGAGTAACATGTCTTAATTAAATCAAATACAATATAATACGACTATGAAAATATTTCATTATTTTAATTTAGGATTTCAACATTTTTTCATTCATTTAAAAAATATAAGTATGAAAGAAATACTCCAACCGAATCAGAAATAACACATACACATATTGCTATGTATAAAATACGACATATTTAAAAAAAAACAGATGAATTGATTGTGTGAGCGAGTTTAATATATTTGTGTAGTGGTTTAATGTGTGTGTGTGTTTTGCGGCGGATCGGGAAAGTCCCGCGATAAAAATGAAACGCGACCAGCCGGGGGTCGCGGGGTCAAACGTTTTAAGTCGAATGTTTATGTAGGAGCCGCGTCGCCGTGATGCCTTTTACAGAACCCCGCGGCCGCGCTGAGTAATCTGCGTGATTGGTGCGTGTATTTCATTTTGGAGGAGGAGGAGGAGGAGGAGGAGGAGGAGTCCGCTCGGTCAAATTAAATTAGACTCGCGCGGAATCTGACCCGCCGCGCCGCCGCCGCCGCCGCGCGTTTTCCGCCGCTTTTTGTTTGCGCAGCTGCAGCGGCCATCAGATGGGGAGCTGCCTGCCCGTCTACATGTCTGTCTATCTGTCTGTCTGTCCACCAGCCTGCCTGTCTCTCTGTCTGGCTGTCCGCTGTCCACATGCCTGTCTGTCTGTCTGTCCACCAGCCTGCCTGTCTCTCTGTCTGGCTGTCCGCTGTCCACATGCCTGTCTGTCTATCTGTCCACCAGCCTGCCTGTCTCTCTGTCTGGCTGTCCGCTGTCCACATGCCTGTCTGTCTATCTGTCCACCAGCCTGCCTGTCTCTCTGTCTGGCTGTCCGCTGTCCACATGCCTGTCTGTCTATCTGTCCACCAGCCTGCCTGTCTCTCTGTCTGGCTGTCCGCTGTCCACATGCCTGTCTGTCTATCTGTCCACCAGCCTGCCTGTCTCTCTGTCTGGCTGTCCGCTGTCCACATGCATGTCTGTCTATCTGTCTGTCTGTCCACCAGCCTGCCTGTCTCTCTGTCTGGCTGTCCGCTGTCCACATGCCTGTCTGTTTGTCTGTCTGTCTGTCCACCAGCCTGCCTGTCTCTCTGTCTGGCTGTCCGCTGTCCACATGCCTGTCTGTTTGTCTGTCTGCCTGCCTGTCTGTCTCTGTCTGGCTGTCTACCTGCCTGTCTGTCTACCTGCCTGCCTGTCTGTCTCTGTCTGTCTGGCTGTCTGCCCGCCACTCCCAGAATGTATCTGAAGGAGGAAGGACGTGGTTTGGTCACGGCTGCGGTGAGACCTCTTCATCCTGCGGTGGGTCCGGGGCCTTCTGCGTGTGGCCGAGAAATGACGACCAATGAAGAAGCTTCAGACAGACGAGTTCAGTGACGTCACACGGGGCAAAAAGTCCCCCGACTTCTTTCAAATGCTGATATATGTAATATAGTGATATATATTTCAAAAAACCCTCATCTGTCCATTGATGATTGATATGCTGATTGACAGGGACAGATTAGAACTGGCAGGGACAGTCAGCACCATAGAAGAAGTCCTCATGTGAAGAGCTGCTGGGTGGGCGCCGCTGGACTCTCCAGACTCCGGAGGGATGGGAGAAGGGACCGGGTGGGGTGGTGGGGGGGTTATATTAATAACTGCCCCTCATTAATATCCCGACGAGCCAGGATCCCTCCGGCTGCTGGTCTGAGGTCATCTCCGTAAATACCCATTCGTCCCCAGAGCTCCTCTCTGGACGTCGCGAGGAAACGCAGATTTACGACTCCCCGGTTTACCTGGTAGTACTTATTCACGGCGGTGGGGACGACGGGGACGACACCGTCCACGCCGGAGAGCGGGGCTCTTCCCGGGGAACGCCGCTCCGCAGCAGCTGGGGCCGTAAATAACCGAGGAGTCGCGGTGACATTTAAAGGGTCCCCATCTCGCCCCCCCCCGTCCCTCCGGCAGACGTGCGGGGTGAAGGTTCTGAAGTGGCTTCGGTGGTTTTCAGCTCCCAAGTTCAAAGCCGAGGAGTCTGAAAAGCGGGCAGAGAAGGGATGATGGGGCCCGGCTAATGTGCCTAACACGAAATGTTGCAGATAAAGAAATAAAAGCAGCGGAGAAACAATGGCCGCCGCCCGCCCCGAGAGGCAGAGCCGGGGGTGAAGTGGCCTGAGATTGCGGCGCCGGGGAGGAGGAGCGGAGGACGCGTCCGGGCAGAACCTGTAATGTGCCTTTCTGATTAATGTCACCGAGTCCCGTCTGAGATGGGCGGCTGGTGAAAAGGACGCGGCGAGGGAGCGTGTGAGGCCGCGGCAGCAGGGCCCAGTGAAGTGAGGTTAATTGGCGGTGTTTAGATGTAACAGATGCTAAGTGGCGTGCCGCGTGAAAGGATGGCACAGGAAGTGGATGGCGGGAACGCAAAGTAGCGCCGCGGAGCACAAATAAGCCCATTTGGAGTGACGGCGACGCCGGCATATCCATATCGTCACTGTCCCCAGAGAAAATATCAGCTGTCATCGAGATAGAATTTCCACCCAGATGTGAAGCGTCACCGTTCGACTCTGCGTCCTGATAACGGTGCGAGTTTAATAGACAAACACCCTTAATGTATCCTAGCGGGGTAACACACTCGCCCATTTACCAGAAGACCCAGGTTCAAACCCCACTTACTACCATCGTGTCCCTGAGCAAGACACTTAACCCTGAGTGTCTCCAGGGGGGACTGTCCCTGTAACTACGTACTACCCTACGTATATAGGGGTGGTAGTAGCCTAGCGGGTAACACACTCGCCTATTTACCAGAAGACCTAGGTTCAAACCCCACTTACTACCACTGTGTCCCTGAGCAAGACACTTAACCCTGAGTGTCTCCAGGGGGGGACTGTCCCTGTAACTACTGATTGTAAGTCGCTCTGGATAAGGGCGTCTGGTAAAATTAAGCGTTGGGCTCAGAGTGTGAAACAGGCGGGGCCCAAAAATCTATCACGTTAATGCTCTGAATGCAGAAATAATGTCTTCATTATTATGCTAATTTACTTCAATCCTATGAAGGGACGGCGGTCCCTTGTGTGTGACGGAGGAAGTTTTTCCTGGTATTTCTGTACCCGGAGGATGTGGCACAGGAAGTGAGCATCATGCCCACCCCTGTTTGTCTTCCCCGCCGCCCGGCCCACCCTGTCACGGCCCATTGTGGCGGGCGAGATTGATGAGGAGCGGGAGGAGGAAGCACGGAGCTGGGAACCACCATCCACAGGTGGGAACGCCGCCGCTCCGTCGTCCTTTCCGTCCCTCGCGGCCGCGCCCCGAAAAGGGAAAATTCTGTTTCACCGATCGCATTTAAGCACGACCCACTCATCATCCAGCTGGAATCGGTTCCAGCAGCCACCACGTCCACCACCCTCAGTTCTAATCAGATCATACACTACCGTCCAGCTTCTTCCAGAACGTTCCTCAGAAAAGCTCCAGGAAGCTGTGGGCCACGAGAGCCTGCGATGAAAAGTTCACTTGTTTTCCAGACTTTCGAGTGTCACTGCACACTCTCGTTTCCATAAAGGACTAAAGGCGTGGT